>NW_027272116.1:0-97611 GCF_040938485.1 Diadema antillarum | reverse complement strand
AGATCGCGCTGTTTGGATACCTCAGCCATTTCAAAACCAATTTTCATCAAATAAACGTTGAATTCATCTTATAATTACATACTCTTTCATATTTCATTAGAGGTTTCTCTACGTCGTACTCGAGTACGTACGCCCATGATTTTTTTTTTATTTTTATTATGGCTACTATCAAAACACTGATCAACTCAGTGCTTATTTACGTCGATGTAGGGCAATATGTCAATCAGTTGCAATGAAAACATCTCGACGGAAGAATTTCATGAATTTGAATAGGGTCCTCATTATCTAACAAAAGTGATGGAAACATGAACCCCCATCAGAACCAAACCGTATTATTCCTTTAAGTCCACAAATTGTCCTTATGCTTATCAATTGTTTCCCTCTCTCCTCAGTACCAAAATTACGCAAACGGAGAAGAATCGACGATGCCGAAGCAGCCACGCCACTTGCCATTGGATACTGGGGGAAGCCGCCAACGCTAGAGGGCGCCAAATTCGACTTTCTCTGCATACACGCTACACTCAGGTCTCTCAAACCCGACGGACAAACATTCAAAGAAGGTACGAGTCCAAAATCATCTTTTTTTTTGTCAGTGTTCAATTAAAATTGTTTCAAGACTGGGAATTGAAGAAGAAAAAGAAGAAGAAGAAAAAGGAGGAGGAAGAGGAGGGGGAGGAGGAGGAGGAGGAGAAGGAGGAGGAGGAGGAGAAGAAGATGAAGATGAAGAGAGAGAGGGAGAGAGATATTTAAGGAAGAGAGGGGCAGCTATACAGTGTAGATCGCAACACGTGGGTGCAAGTGTTTTGGTGTTTTAGATAATGCGCTACGTCTAACGCCTGATCCTGACAACGCAATTCATTCAATCCTGCATTAATTGTATCCACCTATCCAAGGAATTACTTATTCATTTATTGCATCCGTTCATTTACATATTCAATCATGTATTCACCAATCTGTCGTTTTATCCTTCCATTATTAGCTGATTGATCTGTTCACCTCATAAGCTTGCAACAGTTCTCCAGGATGTACTTAATATAAAATATTGCATGATCTACATGCACTATACGCGAATATTGATCAACACACACGAAAAGTGCAACATTTGATTTTTTTTTTTTTTTTTTTTTTTTTTTTTTTTAGCATGGGCGCACTTTTACCTTACCGCGACCGAACGTGTGAGTGAAACAGACTCAATGAAAGTTAGCCATTTCCTTTGATTTTATTAAGTCCAAAAATACAGCTTGACAAAACATCTATCGTGTGATATTATAGCATGCATATTTTGTAATATCATTACCCGAGGAGGAAGTCACGGTCATTGTGAAGGACCGTGCACTTTTAAAGCCTTACAATCGCGGCGAGTGGTTTGTGCGGCACGGAGACGAACGCAATTCGCTGCCTCCTCCTCCCCCCCCCCCCCCCCATTTTGTATCAAAATGTCGTGACACCGAATGAGAATAGCGCTGGCTCAATGGGTCAGCGAACACACACTCACTGGTCTAAAAATCACCTGACCCAAAATGGCTGTCCGAGCCACGCGAGCTTCCGAAGGGATCCGAATGGACGCACACTCACAGTGCGCATGCGCATGAAGAGAGGCCAAAAGAGCCAAGCGTCGTCTCCTCCAATCACCGCAGCTCGCGGTCACAATGTCAATTGCATGCACAAATTTCGTTCGTTCGGAGGAGGAGTTACGCAATAACGTACCATTAGGGGTGACGATCGTCCGACTTTAACGGACAGTGTACTATAACGGAAACAATATGATGGCACGCCCTGCTTTCCAAGCCACACACAAATTATGTTGTAAATACGCTGCAGACTATAATGGTATAATATGGAGCATCAGTCTTTCCATAGATGCGACGAAGCAGGATTGAACAGCATTTCACACGCATTGATATTAGGAGAGCGGTAAAGTTTGGGCACAGACAATAGAATCACATTTTAACTCTTTGTATGTTGTGTTTTTTCTTCTTCTTTTTTCCCTTGAAGTTTTCATGGTCGACTCCGGAAGTGACGTAGTGACCGCGCGCCAGGAAATCCTGGATTCGTTAGACCTGGAGCTGATCGGTACCATCCAGAGCCGGGGCGTGCACACCACGGTGGAGAAACAACTCTACAAGGCCATGCTGGTGATCGGCAACCACGAAGTGGAGATCGAGGTGAGATCGAGATCGAGATCGAGGTCAAGGTGGTGGTGTTGAAAAGTCTTCGACACAAGCGTAGAGTGTATGTGATAGTTAGTGGAAAAAGAAAGAAAAACTGCCATGTTCCTCACAACATAATCAACTCGAGACATGAAATAGAATGTACTATGTAGGTTAGTGGAATTTTGGAGTAATAATAATCGGAGGTGTTTGTTTTCTTCAATTTGTCTCCTTCTACAAATGAAATGTGTAAGATTGCAACTGCTGATTTACAATTTAACAAACAAGTCGGAAAAAGTAGATGACAGGTTCGATTCCCGTGGTTCCTTTTTTGTTTAAAAATCTTTTATTTTTAATAATAATCAGTTGCGCATTTAAATAATTGTTTGCAATACACAAAAATATTGTGGAAATACCTTGAATGAATAAAGTGTGCAAATGTTTAGTAAACAGAACAATGTAAGCAGAACTGCTATTGTCAATTAAGTTTGTAGTCGTTATTTTACTTGCTACCATTGTAATTTTCTTGATAATGGTTATGATAATAACGATGATAATGGAAATAATAATGATAATGTCATAGTGATTATAATAGTCATGATTTTAATGATGATAACGACGATGGTAATGATAAAGAAATTATTATCATTATAAATATGATTGTTATTGTTAGTATCATAATTATTACCATATTAATCGTTATAGCTGCTCTATACGTGCCTCTGTTCTCGTGCAGGTCATGGCGGAACCGTACGAGTCTATCGGTAACCGAGTCATGAGACACTTCCGTCACGTGATCGACAGCACCGTCCACTATTGGCTGCCGGAGAACCGCGTGGAGCCTTCGGAGGGCATGACGAGCAGCCGAAGTGAGCCGACAACGAGCGGGGAGTCGGGCGGGACGTTGGGGTCGCCGGAATCGGAGGAGGCCAAAGAAGGTGAAGGGGAGGACGAGGAAGAGGAGGAGGGGGAGGAGGAGGGGGAAGAAGAGGAAGAGGGCGATGGGGACGATGACGACGACGATGACGATGGCCACGGAGGTCAAGCTGAGGGCGGGCCTCTGGAGCAGGGGGAGGAAGAGGAGGGTCACGATGACGATGATGGTGACGAAGCGAGTGCCGCTGTTGGCGGTGATCAGGCGGTTGAGGAGGTAATTAATGCTCAGGCAGTTCCAAATCAGGTAAATCCACCAGGTCAGGCTGACGATTAGATCAGGGCTGGGAAGTTTCTACCCCCAAAGGGAGTCAAAGGAAACATGATTATGGCAGGATAAAATCACCTCTGCGAACATTTTGATCTCCCAATAGATTACAAATACTAGATTATCAGTACTGTGAATATGCCCCCACAAGATTTACATGAGATGCAAATAATTTGTTTGAATGAACCAGTGAGCACATACAGAAATGTAGACACAAGTGTAGGACGAGGCGTGAACATTATCTATACACAGAAAACATACAGCACACACGCGAGCGCGCACACACATTGACACGCGGGAAACCGACGCACACATCCTACTGAAATCAGGAATTCTTTATAGGCGGAAAACTGAAGGAAACCGAGAGGACAGCTGTGCGGTAGCACTTTACATTTTACTACAAGCCTCTAGATTCGGGAAGCGCTGTTCTAATCCGTCCGTTCCGTAAACAGATTCGAACAGAAATGAGTGAGCAGGGAGAAATGAGGTCCTAACACGGGTGGTATTTGTCTTTACCAGAAATGTACGATTGACAAGATGTAGCATCCATACTACACCTACAACATCGCTTTTTGCCTTAGCTGTAGCCGTAATGCATCGATTAAATTCATCAAGGCTTCTTTGATCATAATATTTTGCCTGCATCCATAATCAGACAAAAACTTCTAGTCAACAGACGGCACCAGCCATGCTTTGATTTGATTTTGAGTTGTACAGAAACCTCGATCAATGATCATGTCCTTTTCATCCGGCAGATATTAGAATATTTTCATTTTTATGTTGATATTAGGAATTGTAGAAAATTGACATTGGCTCTACAACTACCATCAGTGTGAAGTATTTATGTTCGTATGTTGTTTAATCAAAAGAAAAAAATAGCGAAGAATGCTGCATTAATGCTTTATCTCATCTCGTCTGCCTTCAAACTATGTATGAAATGATTATTGCAACGTGGAGGGATTACAAATGATTACTGCTCAGGCTCAGTCTGTTATTACACAGCGGTAAAATCCATAGAATTTCACTTCTCAAGCCATGTTATAAAGGCATTCTTTTCTTTATTTTGGGTTTTTTTTTCACTTTCATCATGTTGACCTACGACGTTCTGGGAGAATTTTGCCGTTAAATCCTTTTTCTCATCATCAAATTGGCACCTCTGGATATTACCGCGCATCTTATACTGGAGAAAGACCAGATGAAATTGGATAAATGCTTTAAAGGTGCACAAAATCAATCCTTCACAAACTTAAAGTTGCCAATTGAGAAACGATCATTTCAAGATTTATCACTTAAGAGGAAAACAGAAACTCCAACAATTAGAAGTAAAAGTTATATAAAACCTAAACCGCTTGAGATTTGGATTCTGGAAAATGGTGCGTTAAAGAAGGAACTCGCCAAAGAGTATCGAGAAGCGGAAATTGAACCCACTGTAGCGTTACGACAGATCGTCTTCCTGATAATGTTGCACACGGGTCGCGCGACAATAATTCTCGAAAACTTGACATGAGTTGATCCATGGTCCTCATTTGTAAAACCTAGGTGGAAGGCCGGCGGGGGGAAGGGGGGGGGGGGGGAGGGAGGGAGTGGACATTTTTCCTATATCTGAAATATCGACCTTTAAACTATGCGAAGAAAGGAAACTAGATGTTATAGAAAGACAAAGAAAATACCTCTATCTCCTTGCAAAACGATTGAAATCAATTAAAATCTACAAGTAAATGTAACCACCGGACGCGTTGTTGACGTCACGTCGTGTACGACATCATCACGTAATACTAGCTGTCATTGTTTGGTGAAGTTTGTCGTGAATAATTATTATGAATGACGCTAGCGGGCGGCCTTTACGTTCACCACCGACGTTATCAACCATGTCAACATCCACTAAATTAGCAGCTTGCTTTCGGCCGTGTTTGCGTTATTCTCTTCCCTCTTCAGGAAATCATTTCAAACTCGTTAAATCCGCCTTACCAGTGCTTATTAAGCATCTAAACCTGCCTGAGATTATTTCGTTTTTTTCCTGTTTTTATGAAGGCGTAAAGCACTGTACTGTGAATGCAAGAAGAAGAAGAAGTGAATTTCTATAGAGAGAAAGAGGAAAGGAGCGACGAGGGAGAGTACGAGAGAGAGAAGGAGAGAGAGGGAGGGAGGGAGGGAGAGGGAGAGAGAGAGTGTGTGTGTGAGTGTGCGTGAAAAAGCTGAGTTTAGGTGGCTATTGCGTTGAGACTTCCAAAAGACGCGTGGCTGTTGAGCAAGATTATGCATATGTATACCATTATGCGTGTGTGTGTGTGTTTGTATTACATACTCAAAAACAAACAAACACAAACACACACACACACACACACACAACACACAACTCAAACAAAAACACAAAACAGACTGGTCTGAGCATGGACATCTACTTTGTGATTACAACAAGCGGCAACACCAAAAGGGGGAAGGGATATATATATTCCAAACGGTCTTCGAAACTAGCATATTGTATTCGAATCATATCGACTATCATATAGTATATATTTATCAGTACAGGTTTTTTGTGTAATATATTTCTGACGAAATTGCATTATTTGATATGTGTGGAAATCTCGTGCGTGCTGTCGACTTGTCGATTGACTTTGTATTTCCAATTCAAAATATTACGCAATCAGTCAACCGGCGTTCAACTGTGACGTAAATGTAAGGAACCAATTTCAGTATCTTCTTGCATCTCCGCTGTATTCTCTGGAATGCAGCATCATATGTTACCGTCATAACATCTCGAATATTACATTCTAACCCTGGGTTTACTAGGACATCATGGAAATAGCTCGCGCACGCATATCGTCTTCTCTTTTTAAGAGAATATATTTGATCGATCATCATGATCATTCGACGGACACAACTTCTGTAGTGGCGAGTTTTCAGTTATTCACCTCAATGTAGAGAAAACAGAGTAAATAGCTGTAGTATATTACATTTCAAAATCAGGTCTGGGTAAGTTACCTTGTACCAGTCCTGTCTCCATGAATGTTTAATTAAAGTATGCAAAATTAATGAATATAAACAAACAAACAACTATCAAGGCAGTGTTACAATAACACAAAATAGTATTACACTGTACGCGTAGATTAGGGAGAGAGAGCTTCGTCAGTTTTCAGGGTAGATCATTTCCTTCGTCAATTTACATGGAGCAGAATATACTTGCATACCATGGTGTGCTCGTACATATATTTTTGATGTTGCGAAGCAAAAGGTCGTACACTCCAGTCATACCAAGCTATATGGGCGCTGCAAATCTAGCCCCTTTCTAGCTCTTTACTAGCGTGACACTTTACATCCAGCCCATCGATAACTAAAAACAGTCTGTTGTTGTTGTTGTTGTGGAGAGAACAGGCCACACAACGGATTACATACCGAGTTTCCCGTAACAGCAGTCCAGTATTTTCGTTCCTCTCTATGTCTCCTAAGATACATCGTATTTATGAAGACTTTGATATTGATGTTTAGAAGATGATGATATATCCATCAAATGTTCATTGTATACTTGGATGTATATATTCCGATTAACCTTTTTGAACTACTTGTGGTTTTACTTCATGTATGTCATTTCGACAACTATATTATGTAATGACGTAGTGCCGGGTTTATATTAAAATCGCTGTGTTCTTGCTGCATTTTTCGTGTAAGTATAGATAAAATAACATAAAACGTCGCTATTTTTTAGTATAAAAACTGTCTTACATTAGCGTAAAGTGTGCTAAGATAGCATGGCGCTCCACGGAGGCCTGTCTTCACAGTGTTATCAAAAGTGGGATCGCAGCTAATGAAATGCAATGAATGTTGCTACCGAGTTTGTAATGACTGCAGTGATTACTCCTGGGTTTTTTTTTTTCCAACGCATTTTAATAACTGTGCATCATTTCTTCAAACATGTCAAATACTCATTTTGTTGTTTCACACCCCTGCGAAACGTATTATTTCGCATACGCCCGGCCCCTCCCCCAGCCTTGCTCATACAGAAAAAGAAAATGCTTGGTCTCACCCAGAGCATTCTTTACCTCACCCAATCCAGGCAAAGATTGTCAGTAAGTAATGTAATGTGAGCTGAAACAGAATTGCTCTGTTCAAAGAAATTGCTGTCCAACTCCACAAGTGTATTTTGTGAACAGAAGGTACTCCGATGTGTTCTGTTGGCTTAACTGTCGGCAAGGGAATGGGGAGGCTGCATTATCATATGACTCGTGGAGAGAATAAGTAATTGACCCTGTTGTGCAAGGACACAGGACCATGGACATGGGAACGATTTTGTCACCATAATTGAGAGTCACAAAACTTGCAGACGATTGCCAAAGTAAGAACGTTGAGTGTAACCTAGACATAATCATGATGGAAAACCTGTTCCTGAAATTCTCTAACGTGTGTATGTATTTATATGAAATAGTTATGGAAATAGTATGAAAGACACTGAATTAATGAAAATACGCAATTTGATATCATGGTGCGGAGAAGGTGAGATATTACTCCTATCTTGTATAAGCAGGCGGAAAGACGTAAGAATAATGCTTATCAAATAAGTGACATAAGCGATTAATGTTATAGGAAACAGAAGTATGAAATATGCCAAAGTTCTAATCTTGTCAACGTGTAAAGTTTCGTATAGCTTCTTGTCATGCTTTCCGTGGACGTTTGATTAGGCTTTATCTTGGGATTGGTATTATCAGTGAAATAATCTGAAGACAAACATGACAAATTTAATTCCTGGTCCAGAACTTAATTACTGTTTTTCATTCATTTCTGGGTTGTTGTTGTTTTTCTTTTTGTCTGATTCGACAACTACTAAGGTAAAAAGTATACTAAGAGGCTCTGTCACAGAAAAAAATAATGAGTTTTCCTCCACCTAAAACATTTTGCTGAATAAAACAGACAGCCAATAATAAAATCAATAGAGCGACGATGCTAGTGATATATTATGTGAGCAATATTGGACAGATAAAGGACATACGGCGAAGAGTTTGACATTTGTGCAATGCTTAGTATTAACAAAACAAATTGGCTGTGATCTTCAATTACCACACTCTTAGTTTCTTGTGCACAAAATGACCAAAATACCATGTTTTTGTTATACATGTATTTGTTTAATTCTCATCGTGATAATCCTTCTTGACTTTGGTGTTTTGTTTTGTTTTGTTTTGTTTTTGTCGTAGATGGCGTTATTCAAGACGCCAGTCTGCTGGTCAGAAAAAAAAAATGTAACTCGTGTAGTCATCATTGGTGCTTCGATTTCTGTTGAAATGAGATTTAATTTGATTCGGTTGATTAAATTACTAAATATATGGGCTGCATTGTGATCATGCTGCGCATTCGTGCATCCAGATTATTGTGAGCCGACAGAATCACCGCTGATATAATTATACATAGCCGATACTCACCTGTACTTCAACTTGTGAAATTGTGTACGTTGCGATGCAAAATGAAGTACAGTGCCATTTTTTTTTAATGGGACATCAAAAGTAGTACATTACTATTACTAGTAGCTTATCATGGCTATTTGTAGGCAGGTATATGATAAAATGCAATACATGTTGTTACTTTTCCATTTTTTTTTTTCGTTTTCTCGCTCGGAATTTCTTTTCGTTATCATCTCGGATGTTTTCGTTTTGATGGATAGGACGAAATGACTCATGAACTCGCAGTATCTTTTTATCATGTACAGGGGCTCTAAGCCAACAGAGGTATATATTTTTGTGAAGAATCCAAGTTGAAAGGTCACACATGGTATTTCGCTGACTCCGGATCGAAAGATGCGTATCACATTGATAGTAACAGTTATCTTCACATCTTCATTTTTTCTTTGTTTTACTGCTATGGATGCCTTGACATTGAAATGAAACAGACACAGGTCACAATTTAATACGACAATGCATTTTGTATCACAAGACAAAAAGTAGAAAAAAAAGTTGTTATACAGTACAAGAATCAGGTATTAACAGAGTGAATGGATGTTTTTTCGTAGATGTTCATCTTGTAGAGTGTACAAGGGTTGTTCAATGGATGGTCCTGACATTGTGGTTGTCAATAATTATTGCTCGCATGTTACAAGCTGTACGTTGATTGGGAATCTACGATGGATCACCGGGTATGTTGTGACTGTGATTTTTGGAGTGGGGAGGAATTCACAGTGGGTTATTATTTTTTTTCTATAGTTTTTCATCTGAAGTCTATGTGTCTTTTCTATTTCATGGTGTGCATACGTGTGTCTATGTGGTCCTTTGTAAGTTTGTATGTGGTTTAAAATTCACGGTGTAGTGGCAAAGGTCCAGGTAACCAAACAAAGATACCAGGAAAGATGTAATAATTGTCAAAAAAAAAATAGGTGGAAATTGGGGGCCGACAGAAAGAGAAAATGAGGTGGAATTTTGAATGTGGGAGGATTCGAACCACCAATGAATGAACACTGAACAAGAAGAAACATATCACGACTCTTTTTGGACAAAGTCCAGATTGTTGAGAGCAAAGATGGTGGGATCGAACTTGCAATATCTGCATGTAAAAGAGAGATAAAAGAGAGATAGATAGAAAGAGAGATAGAGATAGAGAAAGAGTGAGTGAGAGAGAGAGAGAGAGAGAGAGAGAGAGAAACCAAGAGGTGTGCTTTCGTAATGATCGAGAAAATTCTTTTAGGGATTGAAGAGAGGAGTGCGGAATCAGAAATCTTACTCTCTTTTCGTTTCATGCGGAGGAGGACAAATCAAACGTATTTTGTATTGAACGGCTAATGGAAGTATCCGTCCGGGATTTGAAGACTCGCGCGATCGGAGGTGTCTGTTTTGTAACAAACTTTGATGAGTTGACAATTTTGTTATCAATATTATTATTATCATTATTATTGTTATTATTATTGTTATTATCATTATTGTTATCATTATTGCTATTATTATCATTGTTATTATTATCATTATTATTGATATTCTTATGATTATTATTGATGTTGTTGTTATCATTATTTTGATTGTTTTGCCGTTCTCATCATTTATACCTGTGCGTGTGTGAATTGATAATAGTACTGTCTCGCTAACCGTCAAGTAAGTGTGTGCATTTGATTCAACGCTACTGCTATACAGTATTTCGGATCTTAAATCCATTGTTGTGTGAGTTTATGTAGAAAGGATTGATTAAAAAAAATGTATCAATGTGTATGTATACCCTGTTTACGTAATGAAAGGCGGTAGCCCTCATTTGCATAGCTGAAGGGAGGAGGCGGTCCTTGCAGCAGCAGCTGCAGAACGCAACCATGTATAGACTGATGTGGGATCAAGTCTACTGTCGAATGCATTGTATCATTCGACGAAGACACTTTGTGACAGCAAAAAAAAAAAAGATGATTTTTCAGAATTTTATCTATGAATTGACTATACTGGGTACACAGTTTCAGAATTCATTGCGAATGTTTTCAAAATTGATGAGAAAATCACAACGAACGAGGATGATATAGCAGCTTCACATTCAGAGTGCAAGATTGAATGCTCAACAAAGCAGAACAAAAGAAGAAAGCATGCATAAATTCTACACAGGTGAAGTTATAAGCAAGTGGCATGGTAATGGGATTACCTTGCTACGTTACTCTGTTATAACTTAGCCTCCTATGTCATCATCCTTGTTCAGTGTAATTTGTTTTGGGATTTTCAGCGTAATAGTTAATCTGCTCAAGAACCACAATAAATTTCACAAATCTATATATACATGGCACAATCGATCTATGTTCTACATGATGTGAAATTATGAAAATCGTCTGGAATGCCCCTTAAACGAGAGGTAAATTATCTTTTTGCCACTCCAAGGACTTTCGGTTTCTCTGCCGATCCCATGAGAAACTAGAACTGAATTGCGATTGTCGATTAATTTTGCATTTGGATTCATTCAATTTTTGCGCGCGATAGAGTGAACAAGTTAGTGAGGGCTACTGCTTTTCATTTCCAGGGGTGCTGTTCGGTAGGGGGCGCGGCCCACATTTTTATGCTTCTAGGACTGTACGGAGATGTGGATCGTTGTTAACTAGTATTGAATTGTTGTGCCACTATAATGCATTTTTCGTATCTGTTAAGCACATCATCACCACGGGATCTGTCACAACATTATATACTCCTGTCTACCAGTCTTGCCATCATATTTCTAATTATTGAAAGCACAGATTATTGATATGGTATTATGAAAGCGTGATGGGATAAAGTTAGCAAAGGCATTCTGATGAGCAATAACAAACTGTGGATAGAGTGTGCATCAGGATCCGGATGTTCATTATTATAATTATTTTTGTTATCATTATTTCTGTGTTATCTGGTTGTGTGGTAAAGAGTAATGACAAGCTTGGTTACCGCGACCAAATGTGACTGACGTCTTACCACATCTAAATATAAAACATAATACCAGTTAATCTCCTGTTATGTTTAGTCCACACCCCTTTTTTCACTGGAAAGGAAACTTTTTCAATATACACTGTTTTGTGATTGTAAATCTTGAACAATAATAGCTCAAGTGTTGTCGATGACGATGACACCGAAAAATATCACATACCTCATGATATGTTTTATATTTATTCGCCAGATTATGTACGTGTAAACAGAGTTAGACGTGTTGTGACGATTTTCGTACGTATTTTGCTCTCGGAAAGTTTACATGGTTAGAGGCTCAGGATCCTGTGACTCGTGGTCCACCAATAAAAGTAGCAGTCTTTCTTGGTTGAGTGAGGTCCTATATTGGACCTTTCGATCGACATGCATGCGATCACGACAAAGATATGACTGTTCTCATCCACACGTCTTATATCATATTCCTTTTACGACCACGTTCATCCAAGAAAGGAAGCTACTTTACTTGGTGGAATATGTCACAGAGCGCTTTGTACAAATGAGTATTCCAACACAGTATTTTGAGGACGCCACTCAACTGTATGGGTATGCAAGTATGGTTAGTCAGAACAGTATGTTATAGGAATCGTTTCTTTTTGGACCATCGTGTCCATACGCAAATAAGCGTTGGCAGATCAGGGTAAAGACAAGTCAGAGATTGTGTGAAGGAATCAAAGAATGTTGCCTGTGCAAAATCAGTCGTCGTAAAGTAACTCGTGTGTATACAAGAGCTCAGATTAGTGCAGGAAGGACCTTGAGGGAGCTATTTGTTGCTGGCGTTTTTTTTTTTTTTTTTTCAAACAAGTTTGCGGCCTATATCTGGCACCGTGCACGCAATGCATCTTAATGTTTTTATTAGCTACTACACGTCTCTCTTTAGATGCATGTTTGTTGGAATCGGATGAGCACGCATATTATGATAATATGCAGGTATTTCCATTCGTCATTACCGATTTTCATTCTCGTCAAATTTTTAGTTGAAAAAAAGAAAGAAAGAAGAAGCTTCAAAAGTAATCCAGTCAAGGTTCGTGTAAAGTGTGTGACACAGATTCTGCGTCTGTCTACGCTCAAGCCTTATGACATTCAAAGTATGATTGATATCCATGTATTTGTGGAATTTGTTTTGACGTCTGGTAGGAAAAAAAAAGGATGTTTAATAAATTGCTCAATGAATGCAAAAAGTGGAAAAAAAAAACCCACCACAAGTTATGGTGTGCAGAGGATTGTGAGTCTTTATATTTTTCATCATTTCCCTTGCATCATTGTAGCTCACTGTGATGTTTGTGCTATACGTGAAGTGGGATGTGCGATCTTCATTCATTCATTCATTCATTTATTTTTCATTTCCAACAAAAACATATAAATATATTACAAAAATTGAATACAGTGCATAAATTTCATCATACAAAGTAAAGGATAAATTTACAGAAAACTTGTAGGTATAGGAAAATGTTGGAAATGGGGAGGAATGCTAAAACGCTGAGCTTCTTAGCATGGCTGCATTCCCCCCACACGTAATACAAGAAATTATATGATCGATAGACTGATAAGCATTGAAAATGGATGAAACAAAGAAACTAAGACAAAAAGACCTATAACCTAACTTATCCGAATCTTGTGAGGGTTCTAGGACATTATTACCCCCGAGACAAATACTCCCGACCCTTCCCCAGTGTCCTGACCCTAACTCTAATCCTAATCCTGAACCTAATCCTAACTCTAATCCAATTTCTACCCCTAATCCAATTTCTACCCCTAAACCTAACCCTAGTCTTTACTCCTTACCCTATCACTAACCGGTATTTAGCCGGGGGTTGGGGGGAGGGGTGATTGGCCTGATACGCTTGTTAGATGCAAAGACCGTTTGAGGGAAGATAGCATGTGGGTGTGTCGAATGCTTGCTTCTTTGTCATAACCAGTCAAGATTTATATGCAGATTGTTTGAGATGCTAGTGTGCGGATTTGCACAATGAATGATTATCCTATCTGATGATGGTGATGATGACCGTCAATGTGGTGGTAGTGACGGCTACAGTGCTAGCTATCCCGTTATAATCAACAATCACGGTTATAAAGAGATTCTTGTTAACAACGAAGTCAAAATTCAGGTCCCAAAAGTATTATCTGAATATCTTCCTGTATTTTACGGTTTGGCTGTGATAAAATTTTGATATTATAACGGAAAAAAAAAACAACTGCCGGTCACGGGACTTCGTCATAACTATAGAATCGCGTTTGTAGCTTGTTTGAAATACAGTCTGTACCAATACTGTGTGTGGGCTTCCTCAATGATTGATGATAATGATGATGATAATGATGATGATGATGATGATGATGATGATTGCTATCATTGTTATTATTGTTATTATTATTATTATTATAATTATTATTATCATTATCATTATTATTATCATCATCAGCATCTTTATTTATTCAGCATTTGCAAGACAATACAAGTGAATTTACCAAACAACAGAACAAAAACAAAAACAAGCGTAAAGGGTACAAGATGTCAGGTTTTCCCTGATGCACTCCCCTACTGAGTTTTCGGGTTGGAAAAAAAGCAGTCAAAATCATTATGGCCCTTGGGCCTCTTAAGGAAGTACATCAGGGAATAGCTGAAACACACACAAAGAACTTGATACATTAATTTCAAATTGAGCTTGTATACACCAGGGCCCTGTTTTATGAAGAGTTAAAATTGATTGTATAGTTGATTTCAACTGAAAGTCATTGGCAGCCTGTGTGGTAAGGAAATTTAAAATCGATTTTATCTTTTGATAAAACGGGGCCCTCGGTGAATCACTGTACATACGAACAAGAAACATCACTATTATAGTGAGTGGTGCTAGTCCGCCATCTCGTCCTTCATGTGTTCCGTAACAATTAAACCTAAAACAAAAACAAAGACAAAATATATCGACAATGCTAGACAGCCAACTGTAGATAAACAATAACAAATTAAATACTATCATCCTGCGTAATGATGGTGGTATGGTGATGACTAAGATGAATATGGCTATAATGACTAAGATGGTATAAAGATTATAAATGGTCATGGTGATAATGATCATTGCTTCCTAAAATTCTACTCAATTCAATTCAATCACTTCATTTCCAGCGACCAATAAACGATACACAGTACCAAGTATGCAAGTAAAGAAGTACTACTTACAAACCAGAGTGAATATATATGCGCAAAGTGTCGCATGGTCTCTTTTCTTACGAGATCAATCATTTCGTTGACGAAATAACAATTTCGTTAACGAAATGTTCACTTCGTTGACAATATGTTCACTTCGTTGACGAAAATGTTCACTTTGTAGACGAAATGTTCATTTCGTTACGATATGTTGTCATTTTGTAACGAAATAATCACTTCGTTCGACGAAATGACCATTTCGTTAACGAAATGGTCATTTCGTCTACGAAATGACCGATTTCGTAACGAAAGAGACCATGCGACACTTTGGGCCCCATAAAAATGTAGGAGGCACATTGACAAAATATCGTTCCGAACATGCAGAGCGATAGCCTATAGATATGGAATATCTGCTAGGTCAGTAATCGGCCAAAAAACAAAAACAACAAACAAACAAACAGAAAAAAAACCAACACCCAATCAGAAATACGAAACTTCCACATTCAAAACACCTGCCATGCATCATAGTCCCGGTCACGACCTCAGCTGCCTGAAGATCACAGCCATGGAGACGATCAAAAGGCGCTCTCGTCCCACTATCCTGCGGCGCGCGAATCGTTCTGGATCTAGTCGAGTAAACGGTGACATAGACCATGTATTACATTGTACATGACCTGGAAAAGTTTTTATGTATAAGGTTTTGTTGTTGTTGTTGATGATGACGATGATTAGTGTTCTAGAAGGGTATTGGAGTAAATTTAGCTTGGTTACCACCTTGGCAACCTTGGGCAACTTGTTTTATTCGCCTAATTAGCATAATTACGTAACTTGCATATGTGAAAAAGTGCAATATACTGCATTGTTATTGCCTATAGTACCCATCTAAAACACAAATCTACAAAAATCTTGTCCATACCAACTTTTCCTGGTCAGATACAGTACATGGCATACGATACCATCTACTGGACTATTGTACACTGTACATACATAATATGCTAATTACCTCATTATGCAATATTATGATATCTAAGACACTTCCATCGTACAAAAGTACAAACCAGTGTTATAAATGGATTCCTGGTCATAGTAGGAAACCCTTGAAGAGACGTATAATACCTGTGTTTTCGGGGTTTCTGTGGTGAAATTAACGATATGTTGCGTCCTGCTCCAATTAGCTGAATATGCTAATGAGACTAATAAAATGATTGATTAAGGTTTCCAAGGTACCAACCACACTCAGTTTACTTCAATACCCCTCTAAAATATGAATCTACAACAACAACAACAACAACAACAAAACTTTGTGCTTAAAAACATTTTCAGGTCATATACATGGTACATACAATGTATTGCCATTTACTTCGCTATTGTACATTTGCAAATTAGCTACTTATGCTAATCATGATATCTAAGACACCTGCATCATTTGAAATTGAAAATTGGTGTTGCGAATGGATTCCTCGTTACAGAAAACCCACAGAAAAGTTCTATTCCCCATGTTTTCAGGCTTCCTGTATTATGATTAGCATAAATTACGTATTTTGAATATGGTAATCACATGATTATGCTAATTAGGCTAAAAAAAAAGCTGCCCAATTTACTTCAATACCCTTCTAGAACACGAATAAAAAAACACCTTGTAATTTACAGCTTTTCCGGGTTCGAAAAATTTATGTTGTTGGACTAATCGCTAAACTCAGAACTCTTCAACCTTATGAATTGACGCTGACCCATGACAACCCCCCCCCCCCCAAAAAAAAAAAAACCAAACAAACAAATAAACAAAACAAACAAACAAACAAACAACAAAATGACCAGACAGACATTGATAAACACGCTTTTGCATTACTTATCACATGCTTGATTGACCAGCTCCCCACATGCGCAACACGAAATCAGCAGCAATACAAGATATTATTTAGCTGCTAGCCTATCACTCTGTTCTGAATAGCATTACGTCGATGTGCCTTCTATACGTTATGTATCTTATGAGTTATATGTGTGATACTGAGGTATCATGTTTCTTTTTAAAGGGATGGTATGGTGTAGATGAAGACTGTATGGGCTTTTAGCTTTTTGCAAGATACCAAGAAACCAAGTTATAAGATAATATAGAGCATACCATTCTAGGAGGAATTCAAAGTTAATTAGATGAAAATCGGTTTTGGAGTGGCTGAGACATCCGAAAACAAAGTAAAACAAAGCCATCTAGGATTGCTCTGTTTTGGATATCTCAGCCATCACCAAATAAACGTTGACTCCCTCTTCGAATTACACGCTCTTTCATATTTCATAAGAGGTTTCTCATTATCTCACCAAAAATGTTAGAAACCTGAAGTTAGGTCTCAACCAAAGCTATGCCATCCCTTTAAAGTGTATTCCACACACATTGTGACCCTACATCCCATAAGTACTGTTTTAAGCAGAGTGTTGCTGTAAGGAATCATTGCGGGTCCATGACAAAGGACAATGTCTTACAGAAGATTGAAGAGGAGCGGTAAGAGGAGGTTCGACGTCCCAAACTCGGAAGAAGGTAAGAAGAAGAAGAAGAAAAAAAAAAAACCCAAACAAACCCGTGTATATTAATGCTCTACTATTCCACCAGGTAAGATGCAATGACATGCCTCAAATATATTTCCTTTGCGTGAGATTGCAAGCGATCTTTATAATCAAGTAATGGTTCCAGCTATAATGAACGAATACACTCTGTCCTAGGCAGGTAAAGACACTTGCCATTGCGTTTCTGGCAAGTTATCGTTGTTCGTATCGCATATTTGTTTTTACGGTCTCACAAAATGCATTGAGAACTACGACATATAAGTAGCAACTACAAAACATAATAGGCAACCTACACCTTAACACATAACATGCTTTATCTCCAAATTACTTCTTCTTCTTTTTTTTTTTTTACTTTATCGTTAGCATTTATTATGTGATGTATTTTGTTTTACAATCCTCTGTGGCAGGTATGGTAAGTACAGGTATGTGGTTTATTTGATTGTCTCGTACTCTGATGCATGCTAATATTGTCATCTTCAACTGCACATGTTATGTGGTTTTTTTTTTCTCATGAGATGTAATACATGATTATCATATTTTATTGACTGTAACTTGAAATGCTTATGAAAACAGTTTTCATAGGCCATAATTAGTGATCCTCGTCGGTCGAAAGGTCCCTTATCACGTCACGTACAGTCAGGGTGGACTTTGATCCCCTTGAAAGTCACGTACTGCCTGGCACTCCTACCTTCCCCAATTCCGAAGCCATCAGATGACGGATAGCATCCAACAGAATTGAGCCTCAACTCAATGAGTTGAATGTTGTTGTTGTTGTTGTTGTGGCAAAAGGGAGAATAATCAACACACCAATTTGTATCCAAACTGGTAGCACCAATTCAATTCAATTCAATTCAATTCATGCTTTATTTCATTTTTCGAAAAGAACATAAACATTTCACTTTCTTTGGTAACAGAGAATAAGGTTGCATAGTCAAGACAAAGTAAATTGAGAAAAATAAAATCGAAGAACCTTGGAATAAGAAATACGTTGTAATGAAACTTGACTGAAGTGATAAAGACGACATAATGCGTAAGACATCGAAAAATGGAGGGACCCACTAAAAAGACAATGCTTGTAGAATGTGGGCCCCTCAAGTACAGAATGTCAATAGAAATTGAACTGATGCAAAAAGGGGAAGAAAGACTGGGAATAAAGTAAAAAAGAAAAAAGTCTGGAAGCCCTCTAGGAAGATAGAGTATCAAACAGACATACATACTCAGGCGAGTAAACAGAAAACGAAACTGGGACGGCGAAACTAATAAAGGGGGACTCATAGACAAGACAGAACGAGACAAGACAGAACGAGACAAGATTAATATAACAGGAAGACAATACAACGGACAGAAAGACAGAGCAGATCCAGTGATCCTCGACAGAATTCATTGAAAAAAAATGATGGGATGCGTGAAAAGGATACCATTATATAGAAAAGTATAGAGAAATAGATGCAGAAATAATATAAATGAAATCAAACCTACTCTGTAGGTGTCTCAGGACAAGAGAGACGAGAAAATACGGTATATCACTTGTAAGCCAAGTTCTTCGAAAAGGAATTGAAATAAGCCAACAGGCTAATTCAATTCTGTGGGATCATAAAATTGCAATCCCAACGTGGGATATATCGAATATAGTCAGTACTTTGTTCAGACGCACGCATTAGTTATTCCAATGCGTTCAGCAAGTATCTACATGTATATTAACGTCGAGTAGAGGGTTGAAGAAGTCGTGAGCTGAAATACGTAAGAGCAAAGTACACGGATGGATAATTTAATGCTTATCAAAAAGTTTCAAAAAACTACCGCAAAAAAAGTTCCAAACCTGGTAGACGCCTACTAAAGCAATCACTTCTGTCTACAAGGATCATGGATCAGCATAAAACATAGGCCCTATATCTACTGTCAAGACAAATCGACTGTAATGCCGTCATGACGAGAAACCAGACATTTATAAAACAATAAACAACACCACCAACAGCAAAAAAATCTGCAACGTGAGAGAGCAAAGGGTCAGCTGTCTTTATGGCTTGTACGGCACATTTTCTGTTTGGCTAAAGTCACAGTCAAATATACATTATGTCAATAGAAAGTAAACTGTAGCTATTGCGGCTCTCTCTTCAACTTAATGATTTTGTCTGACTCATTTGTTTGTGTGTGTGTGTGTGTGTGGTTTTGTTTTTGTTTTTGTTTTTGCTAACGTACATGACGAGTAGGAAGACTACGAGCGGTAAGGACACACGGGCCAGGAGGCACATTTTCCTCCGACGAACAAACCAGACAGTCAACATGAAACTGTACATAATTCCACAGTTTGAATCCTTTCATTTCCCTGCTCAAGAAAATAGAGCAGGGTCACAACTTTTATCAGGATCGCGTTAATTTGGATATCTCAGCCATTACAAAACCAATTCCTCTTAGAATTGTATGCTCCTTTATATTTCATAAGATATTTCATTACCTCACAAAATCACCGTCAAAAATCGTTGAAATCCTCAAGCCCAATCTCAACGGAAACTGTAGCATCCTTTTATCTCTTACTTACTTAGAGTGGAAGTACGAAATTAAACAAAGCAAGTATTAACATCTGTAATTTGCCCAATTTTGTGATGAATGAAACGATCCTATTTGGGGGTGATAAATCCGAATCTTGGTGATTCAGCTTTAGCATCCTTGAGGGTTTTGAAATATTCAAGATGGCACAGTAAAATAAAGGTAACTCCTTGGATAGTGCCCAAAGTTACCCCTATCAATCATAAAACGTATTATCCACACGGCCACTTACAAAACATGCATTAACCCCAAGGCGATTGCAGTTATTGCAATGAAAATGTACTTGATTTTGAAAAAAAAATGTCGTTCGGCCGTCTAGCATTGACACTTTTACTCCCATGAAATGATAATGGCATTGACAGCGGAAACAATTTTCAACAATACCTATAATTAGGCCCCTAAAAAAAAAAAAAAAAAAAAAAAACACACACACACACACACACACATTCAAAGCGACCTACGAGGTCAGGAACCCGAAGTTATCACGGTACCCTCACGGCCCGGTACAATATAAGGCCTACATTAAACGAACGCGAATACAGCAGCTTTAAGCGTAAAAACCTTTTAAACGTCTTGCTTTTATTGAAAAGCAGTTTTATTTCCATTAATATGCCATGGAAGTTACGGTACAGACATTGTTCTTCAATATCTATCATGTCTATGAAGTGAAAATGCTTCACATACGAACAATGTGGCAGGTGCCAAAAATTACCCCATCCCTAGGCAGTGTAACACAAGCAATAATCATGTACCAACGCAAATACACATGTTTCATGGGTACATGCCCTTAAAAGGTCATTCCTGTCCTCTAGCAAAGACACTTTTATTTCATGAAATTTAATGGAGTTAATAGAAGACTGCCTTATACCCCTCGACAAGTGCCCACGGTAATTACCATTATCCTATAACGCACAATACGATTTGCAATCGAATCAAATTTACTATTGAACGCTTTTAATTCAAATGAAAATTCTACTAATTGTATTGCAGTGATCTATTGTAAAATCGTTTTCAAAACTTAACTTTAAACGATTTCCCCCCAATCATACCGTTTGAGAGTTGGAATTCCTTACCAAAAATAAAGAAGCCGCTTTTAGTCTTTATATGAATCAATTTATTGTCTTGCATAGCTGGTTCGTTTTTAAGCCATTTTTTATACAACATTGATATTTTAAATATGAATTATTCCAAATGATTTCATTTTCATAAATTTTCAAGTTGTCAGAATGCATCACTCTGTCAATATAACGTAATTCAGCCCATGGACATGATGGAGTTGGCAATCCCAATAAAACATTTTGGTAGCGAATATATATTTATCAAAAATAGTACCAATAAGAAAACTATTTCGCACTACATAATGATCATAGTAATGATGTACTCCCTAATTCATTCATCAAAATCGATGTAAGTATACTTTCGTGGGAGGTCATCAATGTTTATAATATAGACAACCAAGAAAATTTAAGAGATTTCTTTTCCTCATGTAGGGTCCTACGTCAATCGAACATGAACCCATACATTGAAGGGGATAAATAGAATAATCTCTCTCGACTCATTCTCCCTTCATTTTTAATTCGATAGAATTCAGCAGATATTACATCTACTTCTTTGACTTAACTCTTAAGCGTGGTATATCATGTATCTTATGATATTGCCAGTGGAAATTGTAAAAATTTGATGATTTTTTTTTCTCTCCGGTAATATGTCAAATTGTTCTTCCTCAAAGGTTAATTATTTTGATTTATCCTGCCTCAATTAACTGACAAGCTTATTTCGTTAAAGACATTTGCCATCGTGTAAAATACAATAGAACAGTAAGATTTTCCATTGGTTCTACTGACCGATTCAAAGTACGTAATACTATACAGTTTTTCATCAAAACCCGTGGTCTTACTGTACTTTTCCTCGGAGGCCATTTACTGACCGGTAGTGATATCTCCAACTCGATTTTTACTCTTCCAATGTAGGAAAAGTGCCTTATGCTAAATTGTCGCTAATTAGATGCATTATAATAGGGTTTCTCACATCTCCTCCACATTCTCATCATGATACCAATGGCTCCGTTAGCATCTGCTCAGATGCCACTCTATAAAGGCCAGTACCAAAGTATCTTTGGTGGGTTTTTTTTCTAGAGTGTGGCTTAGCATAGCAGTAGTGCGACAATCTCTTATATTTAACTAACACTCCTCACTAGCATTGCTTCACTCTCTTGGCATAATTGAGTGAGATTTAACGCTGTATGGCGCATGTTTGATACTTCGTTGGTGCAGTTGTAAGTCCGCTGACGCCCTGCAAGCTTGGCTGGGGTTGACCGGGTGGAATTCGAAACTCAAATCGCTGGAATAGATAGGTGAAGAAGAGATAGATCTCCATTTTGGCCAGCTGAAGTCCCAGACACTCCCGGCGACCTGAGCACCCAGCAATCGAGATAAAGTGACACAGAATTAAAAGAGTTCAACTTACAGGGAAATGGCTTATGCCATACACAGATGTATTCGGCCTATTTTAATTCTTGGTGTTCTTATCTAATACAAATGAGACATTGCTATGAATCAGTCTATTATGTAACAACGCCATTGGAAATAGATCGGATAGATGTATGATAGATATAATAATAGTATGTGATGATATAGACAGATGAATAAAGAAACAAGTAAATGGATGAATCAACAAAAAAGAAAATAGTTGAATAACTAAATAACTATAATCAAAGATAAAGCATCGTCGCAATTATAAAAGCCCAAAAGCATATTTTATGTAGGCCTATACCATCAGAATCTAGCAATATCCAAAGACAGACAGACTCATCTGCATGATAATTAGTGGCTTGTTGGAGCGTTTACTGAGAAACGACAAAACAAACTAAAGAGAGAAGTTGGAACGGGAAGAGCTCATGGTTCCATTTAGGGTGTCGTATTCTCTTACATTTCATTGTGGCAATAACTCTATTTCGCCTATATACTGCCATTTATGCTACACGATGAATATAGATGATAATGTGCATGTTTCTGAGAGTGAATGGTTAACAATGTGGAATGCTGTGGGGTTTATCACTATTTCAAACCCATACATTGTATATTCAGGGCTCGACACTAACTTTTATTTTTGGTGGCCCGATCGGGCCACCAAAATCATGGATTTGTATTTTTGGTGGCCCGAAAGTAATATCAGGTGGCCCGAAAAAAAAATCAAGAAAAACATAAAAAAAAACTAAATCGGTCCTACTAAACATAGAAACATAAATACAGTGTATAAAGCATTCATGAAGTAATACAGGTACTCATGTCCAAAACAAGTGGATAGAAAATTCAATCATCTTGCCGTTATTCTGAGTTCTAAGATTTAGCAAAGAGGCTTATATATTTAAATTTTATGCTATTTTCGTGGTCAAAACTTCCGTTTGAAATGAGAAAGTGGGAGCATTTACAGACATTTGTAAACATCCGACATTTGTTTTAGCATTGTAAAGAGCCGAAAGTTACCGTTATTCGTTTCTGATTGTAAAAGCAATCATCCAACACTTACTAGTATTTTAGCACCTTACGGAGCCGATTGTTACCGTTATTCGTTTCTGATTGTAAAAGCAATCATCCAACACTTACTAGTATTTTAGCACCTTACGGAGCCGATTGTTACCGTTAATCATTTTTAAATGTAAAAGAAAACAACCGACATTCATTTTAGCATCTTACGGAGCTGAATGTTATCCCTATTCATTTCCGAACGTGAAAGCAAACATGCGCTATTCATTTTAGCATCTAACTGAACCGATTGAAACCGTTAATCATTTCCAAATGTAAAAGCAACAATCTATTATTCATTTCCAAATTTAAAAGCAAACATCCGGCATTTATTCTATCATCGTACGGAGCCGAATGTTATTGCTGTCCACTTCCGAAAGTGAAATGAATCATCTGACAATGTTACTGTTTTTCATTTTTGAACGTCAAGGCAGACATCAGACATTTAATTTTATTTTACCATCACACGCAACTGAATGTTACTGCTATTCATTTCGAAATGTAAAAGCAAATATCCGACAAAGCATCATTCGTATGGAGCAGAGCGTTACTGGTATTCACTTCCAAACGTAAAAGCAACAATCTGACATTTATTTTGCCATATTCAAGAGCCGAATGTTATTGCTATTTACTTTCAAAAGTAAGAGCAAACATCCGACATTATTTTATTTAATCATCGTACGGAGTTGAATATTATTGTTATTCATTTCCGAACGTCAAAGGGATCATTGGACGTTTATTTTAGCATCTTACGGAGTTGAATATTATTATTCACTTCCGAATGTCAAAGCAAACATTCGACATTCATTCCAGCCGCGGAGCCGAATGTTATCCCTATTCATTTCCGAAAGCAAAATCAAATATCTGACATTAATTTTAGCATCGTACAGAGCTGAAGGTTACCATTCTTCATTTCCAAAAGTATAAGCAAACATCCGACATTTATTTTAGTATCATACGAAGTCGAATATTACCGTTATTCATTTCTAAAATAAAAAGCAAACATTGACATTTATTTTAGCATCTTACGGAGCCAATTGTTACCGCAGTTCTTCCAAAATTAAAGGCAAACATCCGACTTTTTTTTTTTGGTTTCAAATTCAAATTTCAAATTCAAGTTTATTCCGTTTCTCGACAGTATAAAAATAACATAACATACATCACTCTTTCTTCAGTGATAAGAATCGTACCAAAAAAAAAAAACCAAAAAACAAACAAACAAACAATCAAAGTGAGTTTAACAGAGTAAAACAGTACTTGTATACTTGCAGTAAAGATACATTACAATGCCTGAAGTAAATTAAAGTAAAGTTGAATATCAACGTACACAAGGCGAAAAACGGAGGGACCCACTAATAAGACGAAGCTTGTAGAGTGTGGGCCCCTCAGGAGAGAAAGAATCAGTGAAAATATTGGTAATAATTATCGGCATCAGGACAGCAACGAAAATGTCTGAAGCAACAACAGCGAAAATAGTTGTAACAGCAGAAAAAAAATAGAGAGAAAAAAATGTTTAAAAACATTGAGAAAATAGAATTAGAAATGGAAGCCCATAAAGAGTCAGACAGAAAAGGAAGAAAAACACAGTTGGGCCACCAAAATCTTCATTTCTGATATTTTGGTGGCCCGACGTGCGTTTTTGGTGGCCCCGGGCCACTGGGCCACCGTTAGTGTCGAGCCCTGGTATATTCATGAGACTCCAATACGTTTCGTTGAGTTGGTTTTTTTTTAATTGTGTGGAGACGGGTGCCGAGCAAAAAAGCAAACGTGCCTTCTGAATGTCAGGTTTCTTTGATATACGAGCAACGATTACATAATTTCATGAAGTTTGACTGCACTCGTTACACCGAATCAATCAAGACGAAGATTTACTGGTAAGATGCACTTACCAACGCCAAACGGCATCCACGCGTCACTTTTAATGACAGTTTTTCCGTCATCAGACAGGAATCGCTGCGGCTTAAATTCCTCTGGATCGGTCCACTCCTTGCTGTCATGGTGAACAGCCCAGATGTTAGGGATCACGATGGTTCCCTCAGGAATGGTGTAACCAAACAGTGAAGCATCGCATGAAGTTTTGTGGGGCAATAGGATGGGAAAAACTGGTTTCAGGCGCATCATTTCAAGTACGGTAGCCTCGCAGAAGGGCAGATTCTTCTTGTCGCTCAGTTTTGGCTGTCGTCCTCGCCCAACAACACTGTCCAACTCGGCCTGTACCTGTAGGTTCACGACAAGACAAAAGCACTGTTCAGTTAAAAGTTGCATACAGTTATGTTTCCAAATTTATCATGGGGAATAGGGTTCCAAGGTGTTAGAAGCAACATTCTTCAATGTATACATCTGTATACATCTGTACTATCAACTTTGACGAACTTTGACGAATTCACTCGCACTTGCAATGTTGTGTGTAAGCATACCGTCCCCTCTAGCAAGAGGCAAAAACACTCTGTCCCTCAGATAGGATATAAAATGGAGGTCCCGTGTATGAGAGAGTAACAACTCACGCACGTAAAAGATCCTGCTTCATTCATTCATCGCAAAGAGCAGGGTGTTTATCCCGGTGAGGTGGTCCCACCTCACATCCAACTGGACCCCATGGAAGACCAGCTTAACGTAGCTGAATATGGGCTATCCAGCCATCTTCTCAGATGGAAAATGAACAAACAAACAAACAAACAAACAAACAAGGAGAAATCTTAAAGGTAAAACATAGTTCTCGTATCACGCCTGCAGAACTGTCAAATTTCGATCCTAAATGTACACGTATGCCTAAGAAATGTGTGGAATAACGCTGTAATAACAAGATATTTGTTGGGTAACTACGAAAATGCGAAATATTAACCAAAAAGGTTCGCCGAAGTAGCAATATTAGAACTTACTCGATCGGAGTTAGGTTAACTCGGCCCCCGCCCTCAAAGCGAGGCCGAGTTGCCCCTCTGGATTGTACAGTGCTGTACTACATGGAAGCGCTCGCGTTCTGGCTGGTCCAAAGAGATTATACCACATCTCTTTGCTTTAACATGAACGATTGCCCCTATTGAAAGTCGCCCTGAGAACATTTCTCCCCCATCCTATAGTAGTGGAGTCAGATACCGATGAAAGAATAATGGGCATAATAATTGTTAAACTTCGTTTCTTCAGGGAATATTATTGATGTGTTTTTAGTCAAAGACAATGTCATAGCACATGGATAGCAAGTTACGGGTGAGAATATTCACGCTTCCATTATTCTATTCCTTTAACAAGAGAGAGAGAGAGAGAGAGAGAGAGAGAGAGGGAGGGAGAGAGAGAGAGAGAGAGATGACAAGCAGGACTTGCTAGACAGCTTTGACAAATCTTTATACACCTCCTCATCTAGAAGAAATCCCCTGCGTCAACACGCTATTATACCTTTCTAGACCTTACCCTTGCCCATCGCATGTATATCTTCGAAAATACCTATCAAGAAAACCGACTAAAAAGTCCTGAGAGTTGGGATATTCTCGGATATATATCTAATGACAGTGCATTACAAACCAACAAAAAATCGCAAAGCGGCCCTGACTTAACATGAGGGCTCAAAATATGTGACGTAGGGCAATCTACTAGTAGTTAATTTGTACGGGGGTATCTCACTGAGCTGCAAATATTTGCGAGAGTAACGAATTCTAGGGAATTTCAGGGTTCGTTAACAGTTGCAATTCAATTCGTTAACAATTGCGATCACATTCTTAAACAACAATTTTCATTGTCATGAACGGTTTTTCTTGTCGCAAAGAAATTTATGTCAAAATTTTCTTTGCGACAAGAAAAACTGACTGCGGGGAATGAATTTGCCTACATTGGTGACAAGCTCCATTCTCCTGTCTAATTCGTTGAAACGGTGAAGGGCTGGATTCCTATAGCTGGATATATTATTTGCTGGATCATCATTCACACATTGACTGGATTCTACACGTGTCGCTGTTGATTTATACTTTGGATTTTAGAGTAGTAACCTGTGCCTATTGATTAACATCGGAAGGATCATTTCATCGGTGCATCAAGGATCATTCATCTATGCATCAAGGATCATTCATCTATGCATCAAAGATCATCTGTGGACATTTCAAGGGGATTGCAAGGAACTTGCGATGATTCCATTCTACTGTAACATAATGTGCAAGTGATTGCATTGCTATTCTGATGTATAGGTAATGGTGTATGATTGTCCAGCTTGTCTGTACACGAAATATTGTTAATAAACTGCCTGAACATTAGTTTATTGGTTCTTCTTATGTGCGATCATTCTCAGAGTAATTTTGGTCGTAACAATGGAGAGAGGGTAAATACACCAACACCGTCATTTCATTTCCACTTTCTAGCCAAAGTGTATTTACGTAGTTTGCAAACAAGTGCAAATAGCATACCTTTCGTTGTACATCTGGGTAGGTCATTAGGTAGGGAATCATCCACGACAACGTCAACGAGATCGTCTCCAAACCTCCCGCATAGAGATCTAGTACGGACCGCCAGAAGTCTTCCAGAGAGATCACATCAGATATGTCATGAGCAATGAATGCGTCTACCAGGCTACGAATGTCGCTCTTCTGAAATGTGTCGCGGTGACGATGCATTTCTGAAAGAATAAATTCCTCGATTCCGAAAAGTTCGTTTGAAACTCACGGCACCAAGGGGTGTAGAGAAGGAAAGAGAAGACGTTCACGGGATCAGAATCCGATACGCTGGTGAAGAGCCTCGCTATCGAGTCTACTACCTTCCGATATTCCACGTCATCGTAATCGAATCTCTTACCAAACACAAGTTGGCAAATGATATTCGGAGATGCCTTGTTGAGGTACTGCAGTATTTCGATGGATTTACCTTGGGTAGCCTCGATTTCATCACCAAGGTACTTTGCCTCAAGGTTGATTTGAGGTTCGAGGCTTTTCTTACCCATGCCAAAAGCCCGGAGAGTGACAAGGCCGAATTTTCGGAGATCACTCCAAGACTTCCCATTGCTCCATACCACGGAAGCTGAGAAATGATAATCACAAACCACCAAACAAACAACATGTTTATTTCTAAACGTATCTGTAAATCTTTCTCCCCATGCATATGTAGGCCTGTTTTTCTCTAAAAAGTAATGGTAGTACATAGAAAAGGTTCAAGCTTACTTTGAAGAGTAGAGTATTATGATTGATAAATATCCATATATGTCGGTGTATAATATATATATATATCTGATAAGATATTTCAGATTCCTTCGTTTTTATCGAGCATTATTGTTCGTCAATAATGCAAAATATTATGTCAAGGTTACATTTTTCTCTGATTCAGACTGTAGACAATTGGTAGAGGAGACATTTGAGGGCAAGGATATTTCACATACATCACGTGACTGTGAGTGACAATGTGTCATGAAAGCGTGGTAAAACATTACAGCAAATTTGATACCTTCATATAGCAATTTGAATGCTAGAGTCACACACGGCCGGATTTCGTACCGGGTCCATAATTCAATGGTTTTGTTGGATCTGTCTTCGGCCTTCGACACTGTAGATCACAGATCGAATTCTTGTCGATACTCTTACAATTTTGGGTATCCGGGGACAAGCTCTTGAATGGTTTAAATCATACTTATCACACCATTCACAGTCTGTTCTTTTGAATGGTGTCACATCGTCCTCAAAGCCATTAGGCTGTGGTGTACCTCAAGGCTCTGTTGGTGGGACCACCCGTTTTTCTATCTATATGATCGGTCTGCAGAAAATATTTCAAAGTCATTCTGTTCGGTATCATCTATATGCAGACGACATACAAGTTTTTGTAGCTTTTCCACCGCATCAAATCCAAGCATCTCATGCACTGCGCTGCCTATAGCATCATTGATATTGATGCTGGGATGAGGTCTTACTCATCGCTTCTAAACCACAGCAAGTGTGAATTTATCCTTTTTGGTTCTAAATCTCACTTGAATAAGTTGGATATTAATTCCATTTCTATTGTAGGTAACAATATCCCTCTGTCAAAGTCATGTCGCAATCTGGGTGTTATGTTTGACTCTCACATGGCTATGTCTGATCAAATCACCAACATTTCTAAATCAGTCTGTTATCAATTGCGCAATATTGGTTTTATTCGCAAGTATTTGACTCGCTCTGCAACGGAAAAACTTGTTTATTCATTTCTTTCTTCACGCCTTGATTTCGGTAATGTTCTGTTTTTCAATCTACCAAACTCACAAATTGCCCAATTACAAAAGCTACAAAATGCCGCTGCACGTATCGTTTCTTCGTCAAGTAAACGCAGTCATATCACCCCTCTCCTAAAGAGTCTTCATTGGTTGCCTGTATAGGAGCGTCTAGGTTTAAGGTACCTTTTCTGGTTTATCATGTTATCGAGGGAACAGCTCCTGATTACAATGTTTGTTGTTTCGTCAATACCAACCTACACGAACTCTTCGATCCTTAACTTCTGGTCTCTTACATATTCCGTTTTCTAGGAAATCTTGGGGGGGGGGGGGGAGGGGAACGAACTTTCGCTCACGTTGGACCAACACTGCGGAATTCACTTCCTCGTGAGCTGAAAGACTCAAGCTCCATAACATCTTTTAGGAGTAATTTAAAATCCTATTTGTTAAGTAGTGTATTTTGAAGACAGACTTTCATGTCTTCTTTTTCATCTTTTTCTATTACAGTGTATGTACTTGTATTTTCAGTCTTTTTGCTTTGATGTAAAGCGCCTTGAGCATTTAATCAGAGTGGAGAATGGCGCTATGGAAATTAAATGTATTATTATTATTATCATTATTATCATTATTATTATTATTATTATCATTATTATTATTATTATTATTATTACTAGTAGTAGTAGTAGTAGTAGTATAAGGAATTAAAACCGTATCGACCCGGTTCGAGCCGTAGAGACCCGCATTGACCCGCATCGTAATGCATGTCAATTCCTGATGGATTCCAGGGGCTACGATACGTCGGTGACAAATTTTTGGTCATGTTCAAAATTTTCTCACGGATTTCAAATCCGTATTGATATCCGAATTGACCCGGTTCGAACCGCACTGACTCGCGTCAACCCGCTGCAACCCGCAGCGTAAAATCGTATGGACCCTTGCCGTATGCCGCATTGTCTTCAATGCAACGGATGACGACAAGGTTTACATCCGGGTCGGTACGGGTCGAAGCGGGTTGGCACGGGTCGATAGGGGTCGAAAAGGATTCAGTTAAGGATTTAAAAAGCGAATTTTTATACGGTTCGATACGGTTCAATACGGCCCTCTACGGTTCGAACTGGGTCGATGCGGTTATAATTCCTTGTGTGACTGTAGCATAAATTACCCTCCATTCTGGGACTATTCCGGCTCATTTTCACCCGGATCAAATCCGTTTTGTCAAACGGCCGTGTGTGACTAGCATATGTAATCAGTCGCCAAACGTGCAAATTAGTTAAATAAGTGAAGAGTTCTTTATTTTAAATACTGAGGAAACGAGATATGGATAAACAGATTTAAATATCATGACTTACAACTCTTGTTCTTGCCAGGAATGCCTTCCAATATATATTTTGGAACAAAGCGATCAGAAAAGACCTCGCCGTTCTTTAAGAGAGCCTGTCTGATGGAGAGTTTGTCATTCAAAACAACGGTCAGGTACGGTCCTCTCCGCAAGCTGAATACGGGGCCGTATTGTTTGGCGAGATCCCGGTACGTCTCGTGGCTCGGTCGTCCGCCAAAGCGGTAGCCTACAAGTGGTAAGGACCACGGACCAGGAGGCAATTTTTTTTTCTCCGACGAACAAGCCAGAGAGTCAGCATGAAACTGCACAGTCCGACGAGTAGAGCCGTTGAAATAACTGACATGTTTCAATCTTTGGTATCCCTGTTCTGGCATAAAATCAGAGAGCTTGTATCCAAATGCGACGTCACGCTACAAAATGGACTTCGAAGCCTTTTCGTTCATCGTTATCAGCAAAGAGCGTAGAAACCTAAGAGCAAGGTCCGCAAGGAGCGTTAACACCTTGCCGAGAGGGACCGTTTTCCCGATTTTACACGTAAACGGACGTACTAGTACGCACTGGAGCCCAACGGTGGCCATTTTAGGATGCCAGTCTCTGTAGACCGATTCGGGTTCGTTGAGGGCAGCAGACAATTTGTGGCACTGGGCACTGAAATGGGCGCAGCCATTAGCTCAAATTGCGGTGTCCTAGCCTACCCCCCCCCCCCTCCTCTCCCCCACCCCACGGCCAACATGTTTATCGCGCACTTGTAGCAGGAGTACGCGCACTTGTAACAAAGGTTCGCGCACTAAGCAAGCGTTCGTGCACTCAGTACGAGACGCCTATTGGCTAAAACAACCACGCATCAGTTCTTCATTCCGTGCGCATGCTAATGTAGGGAGGGGGGGGGGGGGGTCGGCCGGGACACCGCAGTAATGGCGCTGCCCATGCCGATAATACACAAACCGCCTCACAGAATCGGTCTATAGATCGTCTGGAGCGTATATATGTACTTGTATCACGTAACCTATACCGAGTCTGCAGAGTGAATTCTGCCTCCTTTTTTTTTCTTCTACGGGACATACAATGTTTCAGATGCATTTAGGACCTTTCTGTGTTATCATACAAGAGTATCATAACAAAAAAAAAATTATTTTATCTTCTGAAGTATGTTATGGAATTGAGGAAATGCCCTTTACGTTCCAAAATATAGTCCCTCAAAGTTTGAGCTAACTAATGAAAGTATTCAGGTCCATTTCTGTACTCATAAAGCACTCCTTTTTGTTCTCTCTCCCTCTCCCTCCCCCTCTCCCTCTTTCGTCTCTGTTACCTGGTCGTCTTGGCTGTTAGTAAACCCTTATGTAACATTATTTGAATAATAAGAATATCGATTCCATCATTCATATCCTCATGTCGTTCGTTCCTGAAAGACATGATTGACAACTTCAGCGACACTAACCCAAGAAGGATCGTGCTGATGGCTGATACATACGCTTACGAAAATTACAAAAGTGAAAAAAGTCTGCACTTACGAGTTTTGAAGCCTCCATTAAAAAAAAAAAAAAAAAAAAAAAAAAAAAAATATATATATATATATATATATATTACGGATCTGTTTTATTGTTCCCCAAGAAATGTTATCATGGAATAATAGGACATGTATATGTAAAAATACGGGGAATAAGCGGATGAGCTAAAAACATGAATGATACTGAAATTCTCTTCATGCCCCCCCCCCCCCCGCCGCCCTAAAGAGAAAGTGGAAAAAAGAGAAGAAGGAGGAGGAGGAGGAGGAGGAGGTGGAGGAGGAGGAGGAGAAAAAGAAGAAGAAGAAGAAGAAAGAGAGGAAATGAGAGGGGGAAGTTGAATGGGAGAAAGAAAGTGCCTTCAATAGCATGAGCACAGTTCCCTCGTCATTCTGTACATAAACACAACATGGCTTTTAGGAAGGCCTACATTGTATCGGTCATAAATTAGTCCGAGAATATTGAGGGACTACATTTGGAAATTGTATTTCATGATTAGGCAGGAATCCAAGTTCTAAAAAATTATGCTATAATGAGGTCCCGAATACATCTTACCATGCCCCGTGAAGAGGAGAACTGAAAGCCGTGACAAAAATACGCCCTCTATCGATCACCCAGCGGTTTGCTTCCTAAAATGACGCCCGCGCCTGAGCGAACTACTCAAAGTACTCCGCAAAGTCGGGAGAGTGTTCTCTCTCTATACTACATTGGTTATCAGGCTATTAGTTATTCAACAGTGTTTTCATAGTCTTATCTTTCACACGATTCTTACAAGCACATGCAAGAGAAAAAGGCCACATGTGATATCCATGATATCAATTTAGGTATGTTAAAGAAGTGGACATTGCACTGATTATATTGAATACATCAACACAGCTTTGTCATAGGTACGTCAATAAAGCATTATGCAAGTACTAGTATACTTTTGATCTAGTTAAGGTGATGTGTTAGCATGCTTTATCTTTTTATTTTGCTACCTCTTCAAACGCTATTTCCTATTCCGTTACTCCCATCTACAGCACGTTGATTGTTTCCATTATCGTAAAGTTTTGTCTAGGCAAAGAACGTTGTGACTTCACGGCAAACGTTTCGTCACTAGTCCCTTTAAAATCCCTTCTAAGTGATGGATAGTAACAAGAACAGTCGCTGTAAATTATGTAACGCATGACAGTTATTGATTGACAACATCGGCAATGGTATAACACCCTTATGGCATAGAAACAATGTCAACAAAGGTACATTTTATGCGGACGGATGGCATCGATTGATCATTAAATCACGTTTACGTATGGTATAAAACAAATTAGAAACTCTAGAAAATGAAAATAAAAAAGAGAAATATTATAAAGATTAAGCAAATGTACCCATCAATATCTTTTATGAAAAATATGAACTCAAAAAAGTGTTTACTTTCTTCTTTTTTTTTCGCTGACAGTATGTGTATGATTATAGCTCCAGCTTTAGGGAAATGGTAAGTCCATGATTACTTTATTAAGGAGACACACACGACCTAAGGGAGACAATACACATGTATTTCTGTCTCCTCAACGTTTCGACTGTATTATATCCCATTCAGCTGCATGCGTTGCTGCTGACATGCTAATGCACACAATGTCTCTACAAAGCTGGATCCATGGATATCAATATCTGTCTAGGTACAATATATATATATATATATATATATATATATATATATACTCCTAGATGGGTCATTTGGAAGACATTTCCATTTGTTTTATATGCAAATTTTAAAATACATGTTCAATGGCAATTTACGCAATGGAGACACGAAAATTGTCTCCTTAATGACCAGTTGTCTCCCTAATGAAGACACTTCCCCCCAATATGTCTCCCTAAGGTGCCAACTAGGGATATATATATATATATATATATATATATATACTGTATATGTACACGTATACACGTATATTCATATATACATAATTATATGCATATACACGAACCAATGCACAGTATAACAGAAACAATACATACAGTACAAAATTATGTTTTTTATTTTTTGGGGTCACGGTACATGCATGTATGTTAATATACTAAACGTAGTATATTATTTGTGCCTACAGCAACATCAGCAGAAAGCTTGACAATAGAGGTAATTTTATTTTCTTCTTTATTCAATGTAGTCTTGAAAACCTCATGTATAAGTAGGTAGTTACGTATTAAAAGAAATGAGCATAAAACCGTAAAAAAATAATTTCCATGTGAATCATTCCCAAATGATTCGTATTACACAGTTACAAAATGCAATGAAAGCCCCTATCACATGATCAGGTTCATTGCTTTTTCTTTGATGATTAAAATGCATTTACGAGTTCTACATAACTCCGCACATCATTGTATATTGCAGTTTGCTTAAAACTACAGTGAAATACATATCGCATTAAATGTCCAAGAGGATGCGATAGTGAAAAGTATGGTCAGTCCTGATGTTCCTGTCATAAAACTTACGAAAACCAGGTTTGTAAAATAGATAAGTTATACAACCGTCAACCCTGTCTCTCCGTCGTTCAAAAAATCATAGTAAAATGGAATCTCGTCAACAGAAAACAAATCAAGGAGAGCATGTAAAGTAAATGACATGATATAAGAGACCGGCATTTATACCTATTGATTATCTGATCATCTCTTCTTTCTTATTTGCCATTTCCCCCTTTTCCTTCTTTAACCTAGTTTACGTGTTCATAATAATTATCTTTTCTTAATCAGAATGCTGCATTTTTCAAAGAAATTAGCCGGGTACCACTGATATAGAAACATATTGTGTGTACAAAGATGCTATAGCAAAAGTGATCAACTGTACATAGAAATGATGAATGGTGGCGATGAGAGCGTTATAGAAAACTAAGACATTTTTACATCTTCAAAACTCATGTTCATTGTGTTCCCATAGTCTTGATTGGGTAGCAGCTGACAGATAAAGTAAAACATTTCATGCATAATGTGTGTCTTTACTCATCAGTTTGCGAGTGAATCTCGATAAGAATTCCTGAACATATTTTCTTAAAAAAACAACATGTATTATTCACTTTATAAACTAAAGACAAAACGTCGAAATAACTGCCGGCAGTTCAGACGAGTGAAAATAACAGTAATTGACAACGTCGATAACGGTATAGCGGATACTGGTATAGAAACAATGCCAGCAGGGATGCAATTATCATCTGAAAAGATGACACAGTTTGATCACTAATAAAAATATATATAATCATACATACATACGTCCATGTCACTTTCAAAAATGATACCAAACATATTACAAACTATATAAGAAATGAAGCTGTCAGTCAAAATCACCGGTACACCTACCAAACCAGCTGCGTTGTCAGACATTACGGTAAATTACCATAAGGAGTACGCCGTGTCTGGTCTCTATTTTTAACTTACGGCATAGCTACTGTGACTGTGGCAAGATTGTCAAGACTATTAAGATGCCCATAGCTCCCTGAGAATATTCTTGGATCTGTTCTTGGTCCACGGTGAACGCCCCCTCCAGCTTTAGATGGTCCATGACGTCGGCAAAATCAAAAACCTCCCGAGGATTCTCGAAGTGTGTATGTCTCATGGCAATAACGATAAGGCCACCTGTGTTAATGGCAATTATGCAGGACACATAAAGATCCTTGCCATGTGATTGGATAAATGCGGGTCACATGTCAGTTATTCAGAAGAGTCAGCTATCCCACGCTCACTCGATGGCAGTGCATTTGGCATCTAGTGAACGGCAAATCAAGGTGTGTATCGTAAAGTATTGATGCATGTGCGCCAGATATAAATTTAGGTCTAACCGTTAGTCCTCCTCCTACCTAGCTAGGCTTAGTCTAGTTTTGGACCCTTTTTGTCGATTCTTTTTTCGCCAATTTTACGTGTTAAGCAGAGTGATGGCGCGATCCCGAGAATTGCTGCCCCGAGTCTATTTTGGTCTATACCAGGCCTATATCGTGTGTTGTATAAACCAAATATTCAATGTTTCCATTCGTGCGACGGTTCGAATATTACATTCGGTGCAAATTTAACTGTTCTACTTAACTCCGCTTCGCATCGTTGAAAAGAACGTGCACGCTCATGTAATATTCGCAACCATCGCACTCATAAACAGTTTGTATATCAATTTATATTCCACATACTATACGAATATTGCTATAGGATTGGCTAAGAGCCGATTGCGTGATAAAGCGTAGTTTTGCCCATCACATCACCTGAGAAGAAAAGTTCGTTACACTCTATGATGATAGTCATTTCGTTTCGCTGATCTCTTAGTCCACACAGTCCTAACGCGCGATACAGCTAACAATTTTGAGTAGGTGGGAAATAAAAGTGCGTTGCACTGTGGTCTATCACTTGACCTAGGTCAAGTGATAGACCACAGTGCAACGCACTTTTATTCGTTGATACGCGCGGGGCGCGGAGCAAATTCGTTGTTTTGTTATTTACGCGCATACGTCTAAAGTACACTACGTAGCCTAAGCCCTGAGGACACCCTAAAGCCCGCCGCACACTACACGATTTTGCCCCGATTCACCGGTCTTAAGACCTTAAGACTAGAAGTGTGACGTCACAGTCTTGCCATTTTCTAGTCGTACGACTGGGTCCTAGCGCCAGTCGTAGAGATTTGACATGTTGAATTTCTACGACCTGGTCGCACTGCGCGCGCTTTACAGTCGTAAGCCTACTCGTATGGTTCGGTCGTATAGTGTGCGGTGTCCGGTCGTACGACTGGTCTTTAAGACCCAGCTTGGCTTAAGACTTTAAGACCAGTCTGATTGTGTAGTGTGCGGTGGCCTTAAAGCCCGCCGCACACTACACGATTTTACCCCGATTCACCGGTCTTAAGACCTTAAGACTAGAAGTGTGACGTCACAGTCTTGCCATTTTCTAGTCGTACGACTAGGTCTTAGCGCCAGTCGTAGAGATTTGACATGTTGAATTTCTACGACTGGTCGTAGGCTTTCAGCCATTCACAATGCAGTAAAATGCAAGCGCACGCAGTGCGCACTGCGCGCGCTTTACAGTCGGGTAGTATAGTGTGCGGTGTCCGGTCGTACGACTGGTCTTAATAAGACTTTAATACCAGTCTGATCGTGTAGTGTGCGGTGGCCTTTAGACAACTAAAACGGTTTCAGATGTGAAATATCGAGGACCCTAGATGTGGAATATAAAGCAAATAATCAACTTTTAGTTTCAGGCAATGAGACAAACTATCACTTCCTCGGCGATCTGAATGTGTACGCTATCTTTCCTCAGCTGCGCTTCGGAAAGATAGCTACATCCAGATCACCTCGGAAGTGATAGTTTGTCCAATCACCTTCACCAACGTTGATTATTTGCTTAATTTCACCCGAGGGCAGTCAGGTCACGATTAATCATGATATACAACAGCGCTTGTGGATTTGATTAAATACGGCGTGTTCATTTAATTCAACATCTATTTTTTTCTTTCATGGCAGGAAATACGGTTAGGAAAAACAACTCTTGCTTGAGAAGCAATGGATTTGATATGCTGAAAGTTGTGCTTAATGATTATGTGAACTTTCGAAATTGTAAAAGCAACGGCGAAGAGCTAATGCCAGTTACAAAATGTAAACGCAGGTGCGAGTATATGCATTACATGTAATGTCACGTGTCTTTCACAACAAATTAACATGTCAGAGTACTGCTACTTGACATATGTTCGGCCTAAATTGAACACAAATGATGTTTTGGGGGTTGGGAAAAGTGTGGAAAGTGTTTGGGAAAAAACACTCACACACGTACACACAAACAATAGAAACTGAGACGATTTTTTCCTTTCGTGAAAAAAAAATTGTTTTCTTTTGGATTTACTGATATGGTTAGTTTTGCACGTAATAGGTGAGGTGAGAGAGGTTGTTTGTGTGTGTGTGCGTGAGTGTGCGTGCGTATGTGTGTGTAAGCGATCCGTCACCACGGTAGTACATGTACCATGATGCTGCCTTGTTTGTTTCAAGTCGAAAACAAAACAGAATTGCATTAATGTAAAGATTTAATTGTATCATCATAATTCACGTGTACTTTGTAAATGCAAAAGAAGTTCTGTAGTTAGACACGACTGGGGAAAATAGGACAATCCGTTCAAAAGTTGTGAATTATAATGTTTCGGCACAGTCACTGCTGGATGAGAAGACTACTACAGTGTATGACGTCACATGCCTAGAACGATATAAGGAAAATATAAAGAGAACTTAACAATTAGTTTATAATTTTTTTTTTAAGTGCTCATTTCCTCGACTTGTCACTGCCATATGGGAAATATCATCCCCCTGCCTTCTGAAAGAGGCAAGTCAAGTGTTCTTTTATTATGAGAGGAAGTGAAAATATGTTAAATTTTCTTTATATTTTCTGTTCGTCATTCTACACAATCAATGTAACATCACAAGAAATAGTTGTCTCTCATCCAGCAGTAATTGAGCAGAAACTTCAAAGATTTATAACTTCTGAACGGACTGTCCGATTTTCCTCAAACTCTCCCTGATGATTTCAACTAATATGGCTGCATTCACTCAATCCACATTTCTATAAGGGTGAAATAGTCCTTTAAGAATTGAACATATTAGACTAATTCAAATCGACATTAATGTGCTTTATTAGCATCTGAACATAGCCATTCTCATCTTAATATTGATCAACTTGGCATACATATCTTGTGACCAATGTTTACCTGGTTTAACCAATCGCACTAGCTCCTTGAGACTGCTTCCATCGCAATGGCCGGCTAGAAACGCACCACTCGACACAGCAGCGTCAAAGGAATCTAATTCGGAAGGGGTAAAACATTCACATCAAACAAATCACACAAAGCCTTTAAGTCAAACTAGGGGGGGGGGGGGAGCTGGAAGAGAGAGGTCAAACCACATAATCACTGCAAAAGTTGAATGATTAACTCCATTCTCTTTTCTTGGAAATAATTATAAATAAAGCTGGTGAAATATAATAATAACACATTTTAGATATTCTTATTATAACTTCAAAAATATTTTTGTTAGGTTTCACTGGAAATTTTTCGCTATCTGATCATGGACTATAATTAAATACGTTTGTACATTTTTGCGATCAATTTCTTCATTTTGTAACATCGTGACTTAGAATTTGCAATTAAAAGGAAAGCAAACCCAAAGAGGAATGTGGATTGAGTGAAAGCAGCAACATTCACTAGTAGAACACATCAGTGAAAGTTTGAGGAAAATCAGACAATCGATGCAAAAGTTATGAATTTTTAAAGTTTTGGTGTAGGAACCGCTGGATGAGGAGACTACTAGAGGGACGATAATATTAAGAAAATACTGTATAAAGAAAATTCAACAAAAATTCACTTTTCTAGCATTATGAAAGAGCATTGACTAACCAATTTCAGAAAGCAGTGGGAGTAACTGCTACTCTTAACATATGTCAGTATCAAGCTGATGGAATTTATAATTTTCATGAAAAAATTTTGCGGAATTTTCTTTATATTTTCTTTATATTGTTGTCCACTTATACATCATAACTTCTGATAGTCTCCTCATCCAGCGGTTCCAACATCAACACTTTGAAAATTCATAACTTTTGCAGGGATTGTCCGATTTTCTTCAAACTTTTACTGATGTGTTCTACTAATGTTGCTGCTTTCACTCAATCCACATTGCTCTTTAGGTTTACGTTCCCTTCTATTGAATCGAATGTTAAAAGGATCGTATAATTTTGGTTGAGACTTAATTTCAGGTTTCTAACATTTTTTTGGTGAGATAATAAGAAACCTCTGATGAAAACAAATATGAAAGAGCATGTAATTCCATGAGGAATTCAATGTTCATGTGATGAAAATTGGTTTTGAAATGGCTGAGATCGATTCTAATAAAGTGTGGGACCCACCTTTTATTACGATCGCTTTGTTTTACTTTGTTTTTGGATGTTTCAGTCATTCCGTACCCGATTTTCATCAAATAAACTATAAATTCTTCTTAAAATGGTATGCTCTGTGCTATTTCATAAGTATTTTCTTGGTATCTTGCAAAAAGTTAAAAGTCCAATTCTCATCTCCACCAAAACTGTACCACACCTTTAATTCTACTAATAACATCCACAGCATCATGAACAATGGCGTTACAAGAGCACCGATAACTGAATCATTATCGACTTTTGGGGGGCTCACAATATACATGATAAATCATATTTCCCAAATCTTGTGCTTTCCTTCACTTGTCCGCTTCCGCTCTGAGCGATGACCTAAGTCATGGCCTTATGCGTATCCTTAACAAATATTGATTTCCTTCATCCAAGATATCAAGGTATTGCGTTATCCTGTATTTATGAGACCAAACTTAATTCATGGGACAAATATCAAACCTTGGATATTCATTTTTGTAGCACCATTTTACGCAATCAATATTCCAAGCTCGGTAATGATTGCCTATCAGTAGTATCTGCACTTTTTTTTTCCTGCCAGGATTACACTGACTCGTCTGAATTTGGAATTCGGAAGCATGGATTTAGACATAAGAAATGGTACTCTCTAGAAAGAGAAGAGTGAAAATAATCACTCTTGATGGAGTGAATAACAGACAAGAGTGATTTTGGAGTGAAATTGGGGTGAATTGAGTGAAAATGATTTTTCACTAATTTTGGAGTTGGAGTTGCAGTTTATAAGATCCCATATACTTTTATGTGACTTTGAGTTAACTTTAACAGATATATTTGTAAGTCTTTAATTGATATATTGTGGACCCCTATAGAAACCAGCTCTGCTGATCAGGGTGTTTCATCCCAAAAAGTGGCAATAAATTCAATTCAATTCCATTCAATCTTACAACATTATGTTGCAGAGTACGTCACTACATTATGAAATTTAACACTGGATTGCCGCGGTCTTGAAGAATTCTCGTGATTTACTAACCGTCTTTCAGAAGGAGTGGTGTTGGTCCGATGAAGCTCTTGATCAGCTCCGTGTAACATCCTTTTGATTTGCAGACGTCGAGAAGCTTCTGAGAAGGGTCGACCGCGCAGATGTTGGTAAAGCCGCTCTTGCAAAGCTGGATCAAAGAAGGAGTTAAGTTACTTTACCCGATATTACGTCATAGAATGCAGTTGAGAGACAGCTTGTGTAGCTCTGGTCACAATATTGATTAATTTATAAGTAGAAGTTCAGATACAGCACAGTAGACATCCGGCAGAAGTTAAAACTGGACTCAGCATATGAAGTTTATTTCAACTTCCGAGGCTCTTAAAGTATGCAAATTGGATAAGGCAATTATGTTATTCAGTTCTGTTTTCAATAAGACCGTTTCTGTAATGTTTATGATCTATGAATGTTTATTTTCCTAAGCATTTCATTCGCCTGTTCCCTTCAATGAAGCTTTATAGGCAGGAATTCACTTAATTGTTGCTAGGTTGGGCAAGTCTCTGGGGCAGACTTTACGGTTGTTATGGGCAACCTTTCAAAACATAGCAGGCATACAATTTGAATACATTACCGAAAATCACATCTTTCACATCTTTCAAATTATGATGTCATTTCTAAAGATATGTAAAATTGATTTGAATTGAATTGAATCGAACTGAATTGAATGGAAGTGGAATGGAATTCGCACACGTCGCAATTGTGAATTGTGAAAACAATTTAATGAGCTCAAGATTTCGGCAGGATATCCTCATTTACGGGATTTTAGAAAAATCCCAAAATGTACACATACACATACACACGCGCACGCACACACGCACATAGACAGACAGACAGACACACACACACACACACACACACACACACACGATATGACGCCTCAGCGTTCACTGACCTCCTCTCCGACGAGTCCCGTACCGGCGCCGGCGTCTAATATTCTGGCATTCTTTTTGTCCCCGAGCAGGGTGTCCAGCTTTCTCGCCACAGCAGTCGGTCCTTTGTAGCCGGCATCTTCATGAATCTTCGAAACAGAATTAGGCAAGGTTTTCCTTCAATCACTATCAAACATTATTATCATTGGATCATGTAAAACACTCTGCTTGCCGTATCAAAGTTAGGAGCAGCAACAACAAGATCAACCACAAAATAAATGAAAGAAGAAGAATGAAACGTAAAAAAGGGGGCTTTTGTCGAAAACGACGACAAACGCTTTAATACCTTGCAACATTATTATGCCATTCAATGGCAGGCATTGATGGACGAAAAAAATGAATTCGACCTTCTCGTTTTATATGTTTTCCATATAACATCATCGGCTTCGTAAATGCATACTCGATAGCAGCACGATTACTATGCCACGTCATCAGGGCACCTTTCCTGCTAAATACATGCCAATACTCAATTCTCCACTTCTCGAGCTTGAAAGGGTTATACGCCAGGCAAGGATTTTGTTTTTGCTATTAAATGTAAATCACATCTGATTAAATCACAAATAGTCTATTTTCATATGGAATTTTCTTACGACTCCCCTAAAGGACAATGTCCACGCAGTCGACTTCTGGTAATATCATAGGTCTGCCTGGTACATGGTCCGGGAGCTATAGACCCTAGGCAAACAATGTCTACGATTTTCACACTAGGCAAAAAAAAAAGGCCCACAAGCTGGACATTACACCACGGGGCTTTATCTACATTCTACATAGCGTCGTGCTTGCAGACCCCCCCCCCCCTTCTTTTTTTTTTTTGCCTATAGTATCGAGCTGATGGAACTTTATTTCCTAGTGTCGAGCTCATGGACCTTGTGATCCTAGCATCTACAGCTCGGGGGCTGTATGACTCGTGTGTGTGTATGTCCAGTGGACCTTTTTTCAATGTCTATCTTTGGCTGCGTTTATCAACTCCTTTTCTCGGCAGAAACAGGTTATCCAAACAGCTTTCTAGAAATTTTTACGAGTTGATAAACGCAAAGCTGTTTTGAAAGCCCTTTAGGAAAGCCTTTTACGAAAGGGTGCGTTTATCAACTCTCCTTTCTCGGCAGAAACAGGTTATCCAAACAACTTTGAAGGAATTTTCACGAGTTGATAAACGCAAAGCTATTTTGAAAGCCCGTTAGGAAAGCCATTTCGAAAGCCCCAAATTTGTGACGATCCAAACAGGTTTCCTAAACAGGTTATCAGAAACCTGTTTGCAAAAGCCTTTCGAATTGATAAACGCAAAGTTGTTTTGAAAGCCCTTTAGGTCGCCCTACTCCGGTTACGCAACCATGCGTTTCCGGTTTCTGAAAAGACGCGCGCCACGTAAAGTGCACACGAGTACGTGTACACAGGTGTATACATACAGCTGTGTGTAATGCACGCATATGCTTGGAACAAGGAGGTGTTTCTTTCACCAACAAGGTTTAAGAAATAGAGTAACAACAGTTTCATTCCCTTTGATCCCATGTCTCATGCCGCCACTCAGAAATATTTGAAGTATGTGCTAAACTGGAGCTGCCTCACAGATAGGAAGATTGATTCATGTGGCATTGTATCATGACTCGTCACTCTCAAAGGAAGACAAATGACTTTATGATGGTAACTGCTTTTCGCCGTCCCTTCTTAGAAAACAAGCGGCACATTAATAGTAAAGGCAGTCAGGGCTTTGAAAAGGACTCTCGAAAGGGCTATGGAAAGGGCTTTCGAAAGGGCTATCGAAAGGGCTATCGAAAGCCGTTTAAACAGGGGAAAGTTGATAAACGCAGCCGACGAAAACAAGCGGCACATTAATAGTACAGGGAGTGGACAGGGCTTTCGAAAGGGCTATGGAAAGGGTTTTCGAAAGGGCTATCGAAAGGGCTATCGAAAGGGCTTTCGAAAGTCGTTTAAACAGGGGAAAGTTGATAAACGCAGCCTATGATAGGCCGTATGACCCGTGGGTATCGAGGTCGTGGGGTGACCCTTTCAAATAAACCATCTATGGGTGCAGGTGGTTGTGTCCGCGAAATGATAGCTATATCTAGGTCTAATAGAATATGACAGCGTCTCAACGATCGTACGCGTAATGTAGGCCTATAGCACCCCTATTCTGAAACAGAGACGAGTAAAACAGATCAGTAGCCTCCGTGTGTCAGTATGTCCTTGGTATGCGTTACACTCTAATGAGAAGATTCTCGTCCGCGTGTCCAGTGCAGAATGTATCTTCTTCAGTTGCATGTGTAATTTAGGCCTGGTTTAGGTTTGATATGAGTAACAAAACGCACAAGAGGACATGGTAAAAAGTTGCATATTTTTAGATCACGTACACTGCAAAAAGTCCGGTGTTAAATAGTGAACACCGAGCTGGTGTTAAATTTTCGGTGCTCATTTATGGTGTTACATTAACACCTCCGGGTGTCATTTCCAAATATAAAACTGTTTTTTGAAGAGTTTCTTAGTAATTGCACTTCTTGTTGATTTTTAATTTAAACAAGACGATCAAGAATTTTACATTAAAATACTAGATTTTTGAAAAAATTTGAAAATAAATTTACACCACAGTAACACCACCTGGTGTGGTCTCTTATTGAAGCTGGACGGGTGTTAAACCATTGATATTAACACCAACAAATATCAAATCAACACCATGTGGTGTCATTTTTGAATTAACACCAGTACAGTGTCAAAATAACACCAGTGCAGTGTCAAATTAACACCACGAAGTGTCAGGTGAACATTTTTCAACACCATCACAGTGCATTTTCTACACCTGTGGGTGTGGTCCTCTACTGAAGTTTGATCGGTGTTAGATTTAACACCCATGGTGTTAAATCTAACACCAATGTTTTTACAGTGTACCACTACAAGAAAAAAAAAAATCGTTCCACATGCGCATTAGGGAACCCTGGATAATTCAGCAAAAAACCAGTGTCTACAGCTTTGACATTGTGTTTTAGAATGACGAATCCATCAAGTTTAAGTTTGACGCCACTCTACCTGGCCATGACCCAGCTTATTTCAAGAAGGATGAAATCTCGATCTGAATATAAGGCCTGCGTTCAGAACCATCCATAGGTATATTATGTAGGTATATAAAGTCCTGCATACTGAATGAATGCTACTAGTAATCGAGAGATAAGCCATACGTCCCGCAGCGGATCCGTCCTTAATTTGAGTGCCCATTTTGCGACCTTGAAAATCATACTCCCTTCATAAATTGGCACATCATAGGTTGAGAGAATATGATCTTTATAAATACATATGTTTATGCAGTAGAGACAAATAGTCTGTAAAAAATGAAACATTCCAACAAATGAAAATATTGTAAAGAATTTTCCTTCTGGCGCAAGTGTAATTCTTGCGTTTCAAAACCAGCCCTACATCGGAATTTTTATGCTTGAATGTCTATGTGGTGGCGTGGCCGTGTGGTTCGATTCAATGAAATTATTGTGTTTGTGGTAACCTTTACTTCAGTTGGAGGATACAGCGCATAATGAGGGCTTCACGCAGAGTTGGTTTATTGTTAACCTTTTGAACACTTACACTACCAAAGTTACTGCCGTATTATCTCTTTGGAAACTCGATTTGAAAGTCCGAAAGGTTTCCTCCTGCAACTCAAGTTCTCCCGATAAAAAGTACCCACGAGACTCCCGTGAGTATTCGGTATTCGGTATTCGGTATTCGGTATTCGGTATTCGGTATTCGGCATTCGGCATTCGCTATTCGAGCACCGAATACACCATCACCCGCACCGTCAACTCACCATCCCATGCAGTGAGGATTTCTTCCTCCTACATCCCAGCAAATCTTATTAACAATTTCTAAACTGCATCAGAATGTCAGTCTGCATGCTTATTTTTGCTAAGGCTGCGTTCACATAGAAATATACTATTCGGGTATTCGGGCTCGTTTTTCGTGGGCACGCGAATAGCTTGAATCGAACGATAGGATTTCCTCACACCGGTTCACATAAGAGGGCACTATTCGAAAGTACCGAATACCTGCGAAAAGTATGGCAAAGTGGGAATCGAGCTTGTTCGATTTTCTTGCAGCGTATACCGTCCCTCGTTTATGAAATAATGACAGTTTTGGTCTGGATTTGCCCGTTATCAAAAATAAGCATGTAGACTGACATTCTGATGCAGTTTAGAAATTGTTAATAAGATTTGCTGCGATGTAGGAGGAAGAAATCCTCACTACATGGGATGGTGAGTTGACGGTGCGGGTGATGGTGTATTCGGTGCTCGAATAGCGAATAGCGAATAGCGAATAGCGAATAGCGAATAGCGAATAGCGAATACCGAAAACTTCTATGTGAACGCAGCCTAAAGGGCAAATCCAGACCAAAATTGTCATTATTTCATAAACGAGAGACGGTATACGCTGCAAGAAAATCGAACAAGCTCGATTCCCACTTTGCTATACTTTTCGCAGCTATTCGGTTCTTTCGAATAGTGCCCTCTTATGTGAACCGGTGTGAGGAAATCCTATCGTTCGATTCAAGCTATTCGTGTGCCCTCGAAAAACGAGCCCGAATACCCGAATAGTATACTTCTATGTGAATGCAGCCTAGAGCAAGGATGTAGCGAGGACGGAAGAAAGGACACAGACGCGAGGTCGAAAGCAAGGATGAACTAGCTCGTCAGAGAAGCACAGCTAATAATTAATGGGTAAATCTTACAACACAGAGAGCACCGCAGTTTACATGAAAGCAATCCACAAATCATTTTGGATGACCTAAATGAAAAGCAAGTATACTCTTCTATCACTTATACTTACAGGGGCATCGAAGACGATTTTCATTTAACATCATGTAATGAATAACTCGACAACTCCATGTAAAGATTTGTGGAATTTATTGCGGCCTTTGAGCAGGGAAACCAGTAAACCATGGACCTACCACACGCATGGACTATACTATGAACGGTCTTTATTTGATCCCATCATCACCACCACCACCTGATCATGTGTTTATTAATGAGTACATTCAGACGTCTGGACAATGACGATTGTGTAATTGTGCATCGTCACTGACAAAAGAACCGTTTCCCTCATTTCGGTCCTATTTGGCTGAGGTGTCTTTTCAGACTCAACTGCCTTTGAATAAACACCAATGATGGGGAGTAGCAAACCTCTAACAAGGACAAATTTTGCGTCACAAAATTGGTAATTACTGAAGCGGACACTTTTTTTTCTTAAAGATTTCTCAAAGCGCCGTCTTGTTTTTATCCAGGCTGGCTGTTGGTGGACAAGACTGGATCAAAGCAGGAAAACATGTTCAAAATGTTTTTGTGACGCTTTTGACAGAAACAGGTGCACGAATGAATTAACGATTGATGAATGTCCACGGGTGTGGTAGGTCCATGAATAAACAAATAACACCGAAATTCTGTACTCAGCACAACTAATTTATAGTAGTTATTCAAATGTAAAAGTCTGAAAATCATCCGGACGAGGTCTCCTTTAATACACAAAATCTAGCTTTCAAATTCCATTACAATACTCATTCCACGCACATCAAGATAATCTAATACTGACATGGATAACAGCTTACGGAACCTGATTATAGTAATAATAAATAGTCGAGGCTCAGTGGTATAGGAGATAAGACGAATATTATGATACACAATGAAATTATACTCATCTGTAAATGCAAACAAACAAATAAAAGTGCATGTACTATAATAATGCAGGTATAGGCCTAATATGTATAGGCCTGACGAAAAACGTTTGTAGCTGATGTAAAAATGAAATCAGTCACGGAGTTTGCGGATACGCTGCAGTACGACGAATCCAGTGTGCTTTCAGTATGCTGACTGAAAAATTAAAATATACCACTTCTAGATGCAATGGGCTCACACTGTAGTGCAGGACCCTATATCCTTTCGCTGATTTTTGGTGAAAGGGGTCACAAACATATGGGCAAACGTCCCATTTGGGACACCACCCAAATGTGCGTGCGTGCATCCCATGCATAAAGGCCGTGTCACACCATTGCGGGCAAGCTACGCGGGCTTGTGGCGAGGAGGTAGTTTCCAGCACTTAGCACATTTTCAGCGGGCGAACAAGAATGTTTGCAATTTTCATTCATGCCTTGTCATACCGTACGCGGGAACTTCTGCGGCTTGACATGCGGGGAAACAAATTTACTCCCCGGGAGCTCTCCGCAGTTGGTCCGCACCTGACAGTATCTAGCGCGTAGTTCGATTTAACCGCAGCCAAGTTTTGAGCATGACCAAAACTTTTTCCGGGTGAGTCGCGGGAATGCCCGTAGAGGTCCACGCAGAACGCCAGTAGGAGACCCTTAGCGGAAGTACTTCCCAGGCAATTCTCACGCAGGTACTTCGCAGTCCCGTATGCAGCCAAGATAATGAAATTCTGTGAGATTTCAGCCATTCCATTAGAGGAATTCCTTCACTGAGTTGTCAGCCCCCACGCGACTGGTACAAAGGTCACACAGTATACTCGCAAGTATAACGCGTCCAGCAAGTAAGACACATGCGCTGACTCGCACAAATCCTTTTCCGCCCTCAGGAATGTCCGGTATGCTAGAAAATCCCTACACGTAACAAGCCCGAGTAGCTTGCCCGGAAAGGTGTGACAGGGCCTAAACACGGTTGCGGGTAAAAAAAATATGCGTGCGCACCTCTGGGCGACTACTTTTGAGATACATGCTATGTACTGTCATGTGCGGATCATCTACGGGGACCACCGGGTAGTCAAAATTGTTCTTTGCAAGTCGCACGCAAGGCTGGTGTGACACGGCCTTTAGATATCAAGGGTATGGGGTGGCGGGGTGGCTGTCCAAAGGAATTCTTGCCTATACGTTATAGCGTGCGCGCAAAAGAAATTCCTGCAATTGTATTTAGTGTGACGATGCCTCCGATGTTGATAGATGAGAATAAATGAGCTATGAATTCTCTAACCTTGTCATAGCTGCCCTCTTCCGCCCAGTCATCGTAAAGTTTAGTCAATGCCTCGGGATGCACGTCTCTGCCGTACCTGATAAACTGCCCGATCATGCCCGTCATTTTCTCATCCATTTTTGCGTCAGGAGCCCTCGAGACACGTAAGTCAGTGTAAGCACAAACCAACAAGACAAACACTCGTTCTGGTCGTAATGAAATCTGTATAATACACAAACATCTCTTTCGGGGTCGTCGTTGCATGTATAATCCCTCCTATGGACATACGTAGTAGTAACTGCTCCGGACAAGGGCAGCTACAGTACACGGCCTACGGGTGACGGGTTATTGCTCCACTTCCCTCGTTAATTTCAATGCTGTTTATTCGTTCTGAAACGTGTAAAAACTGGCTTGAACACCACGAAGAGTCTTTTACGTAACAATCTTTTGAGTTTTGCTACCCCGGCTCCAAGAGCGAAACGTTTGCGATTCAAACGTGAATTTCGTTTAGTAACATTACTATTGTGTGCTAAAATGGGGACACGTGTCATCGTAATATTACGTAACAAAGCATTGTTGTTTGATAGCTAACAGGTTGTTTGGCCAGCTCCCTGGTTTAGCTGTTATATTATATTGTTCTTTTGCTACTCCGAACACACGGTCGTCGACACGAAACATTTTATCATCTTTGTCATATCACGTGTAACAGGCCAGTTTTCGTTTGGGGCATTATGTACATAACATCCTGGATTCGATAGAAAAGCTCAAATCAATGACTCTCGCCATTTACAAATCTATTCGAAAAGTGAGAGTCAACGTGCCCAACATATTTCATACGGTATATCTTTTGGCAACGAAGTCTTACGTAAAACACATCATTGTTATTCATTTATGGTTGGCTGGTCGTTGCCTTACTATTCAAAGCTGTTCAGTTCAATCTTTTGCACATGGGGCTGCAAAGTTTCACCCTTTCAGAGGGTGCTCACCTCTTAGGTGTTCGATTGGTGTTAATCCCTAGGTTAATTTTAATATACCAAGTTGCGTCTCAGTTAGCTGTATTTTAGTTTGTCTCTTTGCTCTTGTTTTCCATGAGGGAAATTACAAAGCAGAGATTGTTATACTTTCCGAAACGTATGAAATGACTACGGGCTACTGCCGCCCCCCCCCCCCCCCCCCCCCCTTGGGATTTCTGTGACGTAGGAGACCGGAGGTGTTTAGTGATTATTGATTGCGAGATAATTATATATGCATATACATGTAAATGTTTGATATATTTGAAGAATAATTCAGTGATATGGATGATTTCTTTTCCTGCCAAGCAAGTGTATATCGGTAAATAGCTGATTGTTTACATTTTTTTTCTTGTCAGTGGGAGCTCTAACCGCTTCCACTCTCCACTGCCTAGTACGTGTAGCACACGTCCTTGCTTGTTAAATAAGTTCATGTTAGGCGTTGTTGTTCATTTTCCATCTGTGAAGATGGCTGGATAGCCCATATTCAGCTACGCTAAGCTGGTCTTCCATGGGGTCCAGTTGGATGTGGGGTAGGACCACTTCACCGGGTTAGACACCCTGCTCTTTGCGATGAATGAATGAAGCGGGATCTTTTACGTGCATGAGCTGTGACTCTCTCATACACGGGACCTCCATTTTATGTCCTATCCGAGGGACAGAGTGTTTTGCCTCTTGCTAGAGGGGACGGTATGTTTACACACAACATTGCTCAGTCCAGACTCGGGTTCGAACCCGGGCCGCGTGATCGTGAGGCAGACGCGCTACCGACTGAGCCAACTCACCGCCCTGTATTGTACACGAGGCCATGGCCTTGTGTACCATCCGCAACGATGTTGATTCTGTGTCATCTGTGTTCATGTTCGTTTCCCTGTTTTGTGTGTGTTTCATGTTTCTCTGTACGCATTTCGGTTTCCTGTCTTCTTTTAGGTCTGCATACCCCCACCTAGCTGCTGAGCTAGGACCAGGCGGGAAGCCAGCTATTAATTCCCGAATGTTTTATATTTTAACCCATGGCTAACACAACAAATTTTGCTTTTAATTCTTTGAATAGTGATATATTCTATAACACAGTAAGGCACTCTGAATCTGATCATGTAAATATTATTTCCAGGGTATACGAAGATTACATATCCGATAAATGCAATACCTCAGCACAAGAATTTGAATATAACTTTGACTCAAATGATCCAGTCCAGAGTCCATCGTGTGTTTATTTGACCGAAAATCAGTATAAAAATCGGATCACGAATACAGTTGGTGAAACATTTTTGTTAGCTCACTTTAACATACGCAGTATCAACAAAAATTTTGATAAGCAGCGCTTACTCTTAGAAAACCCAGATCATAAATCTTGCTCCATCATAGGGTTAACAGAAACATGGTTGAACTCTAATATCAGTCATTTATTTTCTTTACCCGGAATCGAACTTGTATTTAGAAATAGAAGCGAGAGAGTTGGTGGTGGAGTTGGTTTGTACATCTCGAAATCAGTCATGACGAGATTAGTGTTATAAGCGATGTACTTGAATCCCTTTTTATTGAATTGATAAATCCACATGAAAAAAAACATTATGATTGGCGTAATTTACAGGCCCCCTCGTTCGAACTTGAATGATTTTTTGACAGTTTTGCAGGATGTAGTACAAAATCCCATGATACTTAATAAAGATACATTTTTGATGGGCGATTTTAATATCGATCTCATGAAATGTAACTCCCAAAACAGTTCAAAAGAATTTATAGAAACATTAATGTCTGCTTCGTTTTTACCATTAATCTCCAAGCCTACCCGTGTCGCCAGCCAATCGGCTACCCTCATAGACAACATTTTTTGTAATGTTTTTCCACTTCCCGAGTCTGGTATCGTCCTCTCAGACATCACTGACCAGTTCCCTATATTTGCTCAGGTACCAATTAAACTGATTAAACAAAATAATTATTATAAGCGTCGTAAGATTACTGCAGATAATCTTACAAGTCTCCAAAACAGTTTAAAAGAAATCGACTGGTCTTCTGCATACAACACTACCGATGTCAACTTGTCTTATGACTATTTCATATCTACTCTTACCTCCGAAATCGATAACCATATTTCCCTGCGTAACATAAAAATAGATATAAGCAAATTCCAAGACTCCCGTGGATAACCCAGTCTATATTACGATCTATAAATAGGAAAAATAATTTGTTGTATAAATATAGATGCAATCCCACTGAAAAAAAAAGAAAAATATGTTTCATACAAAAACACACTCACCAAATTATTACGTACGCAGAAGAAAATGTTTTATGTTAATCAGATAAGCAAATACAAAAATGATATTAAAAACACATGGAAAACATTAAAGAATGCTATGAATACATCTAACAATTCATCTAATATTTCTGAAATTCGGTGGGGCAATGCCTCCAGCAACACTCCCGCTGGCATGGCGGAAATTTTCAATGACTTTCTCTCTTCAATTGGAAAAAAATCTTTCTCAAAATATTCCTCTTTCTAGTAAATCTTTTAATGATTTTTTAGATACACCTAACTCCAAAAGTATATATTTTTTGACCCAACATATAAAGAAGAAATAATAAAGATTGTTGCTAATTTGAAAGAAGGAAAAAGTCCTGGCCATGACGGAATTGACAACTATTTGATAAAAAACATAATTCCTCAAATAGTGGATCCCTTAGTACACATTATCAACTCATCGCTTACAACTGGTCATGTGCAAAATAGCATGAAAATTGCGAAAGTAATTCCTATTTACAAGAAAAGGGAGAAGGATGATGTCAATAACTATAGACCCATATCTTTATTATCTTCTATTTCTAAGATTCTTGAAAGAATAGTTTATATCAGGACAGTACGTTTTCTTAAAACCTGCGACATATTCTCAAACTTTCAATTTGGATTCAGGGAAAATCACAGCACAACACACGCACTACTTGCCCTCATCGACAAAGTCACACACGCACTCGACACACTTTCACACACAATAGGTATCTTCTTGGACTTCTCCAAGGCCTTTGACACGATTAACCACGGAATACTTCTCGCCAAACTGTCTCATTATGGAATACGTGGAAAGGCCTTTGAGTGGTTCACGAGTTACCTATCAGAAAGATCCCAATTTGTACATGTCAACGGCTTTGACTCTCAAAGTAAAACAATTGCATGTGGTGTTCCACAAGGGAGTTTATTAGGCCCATTGTTATTCATTATTTATATTAATGATTTTCATAGATCCTCGGAGAAACTGTCATTCATATTATTCGCGGATGACTCTAACCTTTTTTTTCTCACCCTGACCCAAACATTTTAATAAGAACAGTCAATGAAGAACCGAAAAAGGTTATACAATGGATATACGCAAATAAATTGTCATTAAATATTCAAAAAACAAAAGTTATGCTTTTTAGTAATTCTTTAGATAGCCTCCCAGGCAAAATAACATTTGATACTACTCCCTTAGAAGAAGTTTCTTCCTTTACATTTCTTGGTGTTTGCGTCGATAACAAGCTTTCATGGAGGAATCATATTGATAACATATGTAAAATTATATCACGTAACATTGGCGTAATGAATGGATTAAAATATTATCTTCCTTCATCGACATTATTAACTCTTTATTCTAAATTTAGTTTGATACTACCTTATCTAAACTACGGGATTCTTGCTTGGGGTAATACATATCAGATGTTACTTGATAAACTTCTTTTATTGCAAAAGAAAGCGCTTAGAATTGTTTTTAATTTACATACCCGAGAACATACAGGCGCTTTGCTTTCTGACCATAGAATATTAAAAGTAAATGATTTGTATGTGTTTCAACTTGGCCACTTCATGTTTAATTACAACAGTAACTTTTTACCTAAAATATTCCACGATTTATTTCATCGAAACAGTCATCTTCATAACTATCCCACGCGACGATCCGACGAGTTTCATCTTCCATTAATGAGAACCGCACATGCCCAAAATACATTTCTTTATACCGGACCCAGACTTTGGAATAATTTAGATAATAGTTAAAAAGATTCCCCCAAATTTGTTACATTTAAATACAAACTCAGAAAACATTTATTTTCTACTTATAATCTTAGATAATTTAAATTGTTTTAACTCATGCTTGAGCTTTCACCTGTCCTGATGTCACAGCACTTGGCGTGTTCTGTGTGCAGACTTCTCTTCTTTCTTCTCTCCTCTTCCTTTCCTGTCTTTGTTCTTCGTAGACTTGTATTGTTACCGTCTTCTCTCCTCTCGGTACTGTCTCGCGTCTTACAGTGTATATACGTGTGGGTAATCGAATGTGTGTACGAACGTGTTGTCCTTGTCATATTTTCCCGGTACACGTGGTTCAGTGAGCAGTGTCCGGGCACTAACATTGGTATTCTATATTTTTTTTTCCCCAACCGGTCTATCTCAAAATAATTACATGTATATTGTTATAGAATAGTATATCATTTACTCATTATTTATCTAGCGATCCACGTCCGACAACCTTTGCTTTTTAGTGGATCACTCGTCGTCGTCGTCGTCGTCGTCGCAGCATACTCTTGTCAGAGCGTAGCTTCCCTCACGACAGCATGATACAAACGTCTATTTTGAGCCATTCTAGTTACTTTCTCCATAGAACCAAATGTCTCCCTCACCGTTCTGTCCCATCTATATCTTGGTCTCCCTCTACTACGCTTTCCAGGGAATTGGGCCATAAGGACTCTCTTTCCCATCCCACTGTGTCTCATAATATGCTCCAAAAATCCCAGCTTCTGTTTCTTTACATACTTCAGTAGCCAGTCACTCGGTACATTGAGTACCTTTCTGATGTCTTCATTTGTTCGTCGTTCCACCCACGGGACTCTCAAAATTGTGCGATAACATTTATTTTCAAATGCACAGATTCTTTTCTCATCTGCCTTCCGTAGAACCCAAGCTTCGGATGCGTAGGTTGCAATTGGGAAAATGCAGGCTCTGAGAACTCTTGAGTTTTGTCTCCTTGTCTTGTCCTTGCCACAGCTTCTTCATGGCATTCAATGCCTTCAAACCCATAGCTAGTCGGCTTTTAATATCCTTGCTGTTATCACCATTTAGCTGCATTCTCACCCCAAGGTACTTGAAGTTGTCAAACTCCTCCAGTATTGAATCATCAATGCTAACTCTTTCATCATTTCCCCTCTTCTCTTTAGCCACTGACATAACTTCTGTCTTTGATGCGTTCATTTTCAGACCATATGAGTTGCTTCTCTCATTTAGGGTTGTGACAAAACTTCCCAGGCCAGTTTTTGATTTAGAGATTACAGCTGCATCATCTGCATATCGCAAATCTCCTAGCTCTTTCCCTCAAACATGTAGGAGATCAAAATTTTCTGCTTGTTTTCTGTCCAGTACTTCCCTAATTATGTTCTCTGTGTAGATGTTGAAAAGTGCTGGAGAGAGTGTACATCCCTGTCGTACTCCTTTCTTGATGCCAAACCAGTCTGTAGTGCCACATTCCAATCTAACAGCTGACTGTTGCTCTGCATACAAAGATTTAATCAACTTAATTACATGATGGGGGAAGCCCATTTCCAGCATCACTTTCCAAAGACGGTTATATTTAATACTATCAAAAGCTTTGGAATAATCTACAAAACAAATGAATACCTCCTGGTTCATTTCATGACATTTTTGAACGAGCAGTTGTAGGTTGAAGATGTGGTCTCGAGTGCCCCGGTGTTTCCTGAAACCTGCTTGGGCATCATTCAATTCCATCTCTAGTTGTTGAGTGACCCTACTAAGAAGTATTTTTAGCATGATCTTGCTTGCATGACATATGAGGGAGATTGTTCTGTAATTTTCACAAATTTGTAGATCACCTTTCTTTGGGATGGGCACAAACAGAGCACGGCACCAGTCAACAGGCTATTCCCCTGTCTGCCATATCTTCACACAGAGCTTGTGCATCAATGTAATGGCTGCTTCACCACCAGCAAGGAGTAGTTCTGCTTGAATCCCATCACAGCCTGGTGACTTTCCTCCTTTCAGAGCTTTCATTGCCGCTTCTACTTCAGATCGCAGAGGGGTCAGGCCACTGTCTTCTGATGTCTTTATCTTCCAGTTTAGCGGACTTTCTTCTGCTTCTTCCTCCACTTCCTCATCCTCGTACAGTTCCCTACAGTATTCTTTCCAGCGATCCAGGACGTCATTTCTTTCTGTTAAAATATTGCCTTCTTTGTTCTTAATAACATTCAGACTGGGTTTAAATTTTTTGGTCAAATTCTTAATTTCACCATACATTGCTTTACTGTTGCCTGCTTTACTGTGCGCTTCTATACTACAACACTTGATTAAAAGATATTGTCTCTTGTCTTTTCGGCATGCCCTCTTGATATCCTTTGTTGCATTACGGTACTCCAAGCTGGCAATGCTAACACCTTCCTCTTTCATACTCTCCTCTTTTCAATGAGATTGAGTGTTTCTTCTGAGATCCATTCTGATTTTTTCCTCCTTCTCCGTGATAGGTGTTTTTTGGCTGTTGTGAGTGTTGCTTCCTTTGTTTTCTCCCAAAGATCATTTGGTGACATCTCTTCATGCTATCGCTGCTAGGGCCTCATATTGGTTATGTACTTCCACTGAAAAGGTATGTGGTATGCTTGACACATCAAATCTCATGACTGGTTGACACTTCTTCTTGGCTTTGACTTTGCATTTCATATCTAAGCACAGTAGCTGATGATCCGACCCACAGTCTGCGCCTGGAAATGTACGGGTGTTTCTAACACTTGATCTCATGGTTCTGCGGACAAGAATATAGTCGATCTGATTCATTGTTGTCCCATTTGGGGCTGTCCATGTATACAGTCTCCTCTTGTGGTGTTTGAAGAGAGTGTTGCATATGCTAAGATTATTTGCTACAACAAATGACACAAGTTGTTCTCCCCTGTCGTTTCTTTCACCTAGCCCAAAGCCACCAACTGTAGTTTCCTCACCCGGTTCAAAACCCTCACCTACTTTTGCATTAAAATCCCCTATCAGGATGATGATGTCGTTAGTTGGGATTGAGTCAAGCACTTGTTGTATGCTCTCGTAAAACTGTTCAACATCTTCATCAACGGCTGCACTCGTCGGCGCATAGGCCTGGATGACCGTGATGTTTGCTGGTCAACCTTGTAGTTTCAGTGTTAATACCCTATCGCTAATAGGGTTATATCCTAATGAAGAGTTTGCAACATTATCTGTCAGGTATATACCAACACCCCCTATTCCAGGTTGTTCTCTACCGGAGTAGATAAACATACCTCCTTCCTCAGGTTGGAAATGTCCTTGACCTGCCCATCTGTGTTCTGCGCCTATTATACCCATTATGCTGATATTATAACGCTTACTATCATTTATGACCATTTTGAGCTTTCCTGACCTCAAGCTTCTGACATTCCATGTTGCAACTCATGTGATTTCTCAGCCGTATTCTTGAGTTTTCCACACTATCGCCTTCAGGTCGTGTACTTCCTGCAGGATTTGGTGCATGGCCGTCATCTTGAGTAGTGGAACTTGCATCAACAATAGGCTCTTCGCCAGTAGCAACTTCTAGGACTTCAGGCCTGGTGGAGCCACCCTCTGTCCTAAAAACGTGATTTCCATGTCTCTGTGCTGCCATTGGGTGTGTAAGCGATACAATTGAAATGTGGTAGGTCGCCATTACTTTCCACATTCGCAGTGCTCAACTAACTAGAGCAACAGTACCAGTCGCTGATGATACCATTCATCCGGCTGCTACTAATAACCAGTCACCATGTTGGTAGTCTGTCACCTCATGCTGAATTTTGGTTCCTCGTCCTGCTGCCAGCGAGGGGCCTTGTCAGTTTTATGGCGCTGACTACTCGCCAGTTACAGTGTAGGTAATAATGGTCAATTATGCACGCACACACTCACACACACGCACTTTTTTTATAATACTTAGTATTCTTTATTTGAGTTTCATTCAATGTGAAATCCTTATTAACAATAAAATTAATACGTCCACCAACAAAAAGGAAAGCAGCTGTATTCTTCTTTCTTGTGCTGCTAAATCATTTTTCAAACATACAGTACGATATATTTGATTCTTTTTACCAAATCATACCCTGTTTTTATAAGAGAAATGATATAAAAATCTGCATAATTCTCAGAAAAAGCTATTTTGATCAGCCTAATCGAGCCAATCCGAATGTACCTTATCACTCACACACCGAATAAGAAATGTGTGCTGCTCAATCACTTTTTTACTTAACTTCCTTCTTTTTTTTTTCTCTTTTTTTTTGGCAGAGCACACGCTACATACATAAATATATCGGATAAAGTATAACTCTTAAAAGGGAAAAAAATTCTTGATCAACTTGATCAGATTGCTCAATATCCACTTCATTACATAAATTCTCTTACACTCTCTTGAGAATACAGCATTTCCTGAAACATATCATAAAAAAAGCATTCTTTACTTAACCGAACAAAAATTAATCATTTTTTTCTATCTAACCTATCAACCACCCCTCCCCCCCGTACAGCACAAAATAACCATATGTGTATAGCATCAAAATAAACCATATTCCTGCCTAACCCCTTAACCATTATTCTACAATTGCCTAACTACATCTACCTAACCCTAACCATCATCACCTATATTTCCCCACTAACCATTATTCTACTCTTACCTAACTACATCTACCTATAACCCTACCCATCCCCACCTATTTCCCCACTAACATACCCCCCCCCCCTCGTAGCCTTTCCTCAACACACACCCATAATATGCACTAGACATCAACCAAAACAACAACAACAACATACCCACCAGTGCGCACTCACAAACACCAACATTTGCACGCCAAATCACACTACATACTTGTGGTATCTTGGTTACCTGTTTCTTTGACAGTTAAACACACACCAAATTAAAACCGAAGCTAACTAAACATTTTACATGGGGAGAAAAGTGACCACCATAATGCTGATACATTAACATATACCAATTCCTAAACATTAATACGGCTAAAACCTAAACTGACCATACATCTGACTCTATGAAAGTTTCAACTGCTCCCATTTTTGCAAATGAAAACCAAGCTTACCTGCTTTAACCGCAACGTTCTTTTCCTCCTCTACAAAATCCAAAACAGATTTCTTTATCTTTTCCCTCTTGGGTAACTTATTTTGTTCTCTTGACCGAAATATTACAATTTTCGTCAAAATTATCAAGGCATTCACGCATTTGATTCGATTTGAACTACCTCGTAAACCCAAGAAGATATTTCTCCATTCTAATTCTTCTAACTCAACTAAATCATAAAACTCAATAAGAAACTGCCATATCGGCTTTACTTTCACACAATCAAAAAATATATGTGAATAAGTTTCCCTTTCCAATTGACAAAAAGAACAAAGATTATCATTTACAAAACCAAACTTAAACAAATGTTCCCTTGTATATATCCCCCCGTGTAACAACTTAAACTGAAATGCCCTATGTTTACTAAGTAAAGTCGTGCTTCTAAGTCTAATAAATAAATTTCTAATTTCCTTATCACTGAAATCATACTTCACTTCACCATATCTTATTTCCAGGGTATACAATTCTTGTAAAGCTGTAACAAAATACTCATACACTATTTTTGACTTAATATTTTTAAATTCTAATATTTTACCAAAAATCTTCACCTGTATATCATAATTTAACACATCAATTTGCTGAAACCTTACACTCCCTGTGGACTCTTTCCACCTTTCTGGAAAAGCATAAATATCCTTTATCTTAAATATACCATTTCCCATGATACCTATATTTCGAAAATACCCAACGGGTTTAATAAAACCTCCTCGTAAAATATGATGTACATCATAAACACCCTTTTCATATAAATCACAATCAAAAATACTCTTCCCTTTTATACATATTTTTCTATTATTAAATATAACTGGATTCATCACTTCATCTTCAAAATTTCTACATTTATCCATCCATTTCCTGCCATACCTTAACCATTTCTAAATAAAAAGGTGGAACTGGATTTGTCAATGTCAATCTAGACCATTCATAATCACATAAAAATAAGAACCTTCCTCCTACTGATCGAAAACTAAAATCAAAATACATTTTCCACCCAGATTTCTTCTCACCATACAATAAACGTTTCAACCACATAATACGTTGCGTTTTGACAAACAGCTTAAAATTTATCATTCGCAGTCCCCCATTAACATAATCTTGATACATAATATTCCTTTTTACCCGGTCTTTACCATTCCACAAAAATTCAAAAATCATCTTATCCAATTCAGGAAATATCCATTGAGGAAAAACTATCCATTGAGGAACAACTATGAGTGATGAAACAATTTAACCTTGATAATGCATAAGTTTTCAACAAATGAATTTTTCCCATGAGTGTTAAATCACGCTGTTTCCACCATCCTAACAACTTTTTATTCTACTTAATATTTCTTTAAAATTGATCTCATTCTTCCCCCTCACATCTCTAGCAAAATTCACTCCCAAAATTTTAACTGCATCAACATATTTTCCAGATACAGATAATACAGGTTTCTCTGTATCCTTACCCATCCACAAAAAAATTGAATTTTTCTTTATTTACAATTAAACCGCGTATTTTCCCGAATTCATAAAAAATATGCTGTAACCTATTTAAAGATTTTATGTCCTTTATAAACAATGAAATATCATCCGCATATAAAATTTGCTTTATTTCATTTCCCCCAAAACATATTCCTATTACAGTGTTATCTTTCCTTACTACTTGTGCCAGTGTTTCAATTACTAATAAAAACAAATACGGAGACAGGGGATCACCTTGCCTAACCCCTCTCTTGATTTCGAAATAACCAGTAGAGTGCCCTCCATTCATAACACAACTGCTAATATCCTTATAAAGCACCTTAACCCAGGAACAAAACGATTCACCGAAACCAAACCTATGTAAGACCCGAAATAAAAATTCATGTGCAACTGAATCAAACGCTTTTTCGAAATCCACTGTGACCAAAAACCTACTTGTGTAGTGCAAAGAATGAAATAACATATCATCTACTAATCTTACCGCTTCTCCTATATTCCTATTCTTTATGTACCCAACTTGATCAAAATGAATAATCTCTCCCAAAACTTCTTTAATTCTATTTGATAACACCTTAGATAATATCTTATAATCTACATTCAAAAGTGTAATTGGTCAATAATTTTTGATGTCTAGTACATCCCTTTTTTCTTTTTCTAATAAAGTAATAACATCTTGCTTTTCTGATATTGATAAAGCCCCTTCATCATATGCCTCATTCAGAGCATTAACAACCATTTGCCCCAGAACCGACCAGAAAGTGAGATAAAACTCCACTGTGAAACCATCGTTTCCAGGAGCTTTATTACCTTTCATTTCTTTTAAAACCATAAAACATTCATTTATATTAAATTTCCCTTCACAACTTTCTGTACTCTCTTCATTTAATTTCGGAATATCATCAAAAAAATACACAATTTCTATCATAAATATTTTCATCATTATTAGAATACAACTTTTCATAAAATAACCTAATTACTTTCATTATTCCATTTACATCCTTTATCAATTGTTCTTTATTATCATATATTTCCTTAATAACACTTTTCTTTTTATTAGATTTTAACAATTGTTCAAAATATTGTGTTTTTGTTTCTCCTTTTTCAAACAATTCAGCCCTAGACCGAACTCTCAGACCTTGTCGAGAATACTCATATATTTTTCGTAACTCCGATTTCTTCTCCTCTATTTCATCTACTACCGCATTGCTGGATGAAACTAATATCTGGTTCTCTAATTTCTCAATATCTCTTTCTAACTCCTCTATTCTACTTCTTCTCAATTTTGTTTTATCTTTAGAATAACTTATGATATATCCCCTCATTTTCATTTTCATAAAATCCCATAACAATCGTTTACCCTGAATACTCAAACTCAATTCTTCCCTTAATCTAAATATTTCATTACTAAATTTTTTAACAAATTCTCTATCCATACATAAACTGTTATTAAATTTCCAATATGACTTACCATAACAAAATGTATCTACCAACTGTTCAACCTGTAACAAAACACCAGAGTGATCAGGCGTTATTGACGTTATTATTTCACACTTTTTCACAGAATGCTGTAAACTAGAAGAACAAAACCAGTAATATAAACGGCTTTGAATAACAGGCCATTTTTGTCTGAACGTAAATTGTTGTTTGTTCAGATTTCTCTTTCTCCATATATCTATCAAATTATATTCATTCAAAAAATCTTCAAATTTTTCATTAAAAACAGTTTTCAACACCTTCCTTGGTCCCATATAATCTAAACTTCCATTCATTATCAAATTAAAATCCCCTCCTATAAAAAAACAATTGATTAGGATTATACAACCTAGATACACTAATATCTAATTTCTGCAAAAACTCCACTTGCATTCTCTCTTTATCTCTTGGAGGGAAATAACAATTTCCCATTACCAAAGTAACCCCTTGCATATCACCTTTGAAAATAACATATCTTCCATCATCATCTGTTACCACTTTTTCAATCTCTAATTTTAAATGTGAAGATATCAACGTTAATACACCCTCACTATGATTTGATCCATGACTGAAAAACATAGGTCCATCCCAATCTAACTTCCATATATTTTCCACCTCCTGTGTACTATATGTTTCTTGTAATAAAATTATATCACTCCCTTTACTTTTACACCATTCAAAAATATTCTTCCTTTTCAACTTATCTCTTATTCCTCTTACATTTAAAGACATAAATGTACAAAAAGACAGACTATTCATATAATACATCACATATCCCAAAAATTCTAACAACCTTGTTCCCAACAGATTGTTCAATCACACCCCAAACATACTCACAAAGAACTTTCTTTCCCAGGACATTTCTTCCCAAGTGATTACACAGACAGGAATTCGCAAAGTGCGAACTTGCGCTGACTGAAAATAACTCCTCAAAATGGAAACAGGCAACCCTACCACGACTTGACATCCCATAACATTCACGCTCACAACACCTCAAGCACACAACACTCACCTCACATTCTTCACTCCTAGAATTAATCCCCTCTCCCTCCATCCTATTACAGCCTAACTTATCCCAAAATCTAATTCGGTGACAAAAACCTGATACCCATGTGCTACATATACCTACCCTGTACATTACTTCAAACTCTACAAAAATAAACCTCCATACCAAAACAACTAACCCACTTTCCATAACATAAGGAGATGATTGAAAGCGGCCCTCCACCAAAGCCATACAAAATAAAAAGGAGTTTCTGCAAAGTCTGCGTACTTTACACACATAACTTAACAGTAATTTGCTTACCCGACATACATGAACTGATTTGAACCGGGTAGATAATAATAACTTCTTTTATATTAGATACAACAAAAAATATTCAAATTATGCATAAAGAATGTGAAGCATGCCGAACCAAGAATTCGTACATTCTGGGTGTGGTGCGACACGCACCAAAACCCATGTCGATGGGCAAAAAAAAAAAAAAAAACACCACCCCATTGTATAAATATAGTGTAAAAATCACCCCAGAGCCTGACAATTTACATATGGCAGGCATCCCAGTGAAAAAAAAAACAACAACAAAAAACTGGTTCTGCCCATGCCAAACCAAGAATTCGTACATTCTGGGTGTGGTGTAGTACACACCGAAAATTATATCAATAGGCGTCCTCACACCAGCCCCGACGTCCCAAAACAGCGCGCCACCTCCCGACTCGGGAGATTAACCCGATCTCGAAACAGATCGCCATTTAATGATATACCTATTAGCGCGCTAATTGATCGAGAAATCCTCCCGAGTCTATAACTCTGGAAACCTCCGAAACAGCAGTATAAATCAATGCGAACCATCTCGCCACTTGATAACGGTGCGTTCCCACTGCCGATCAGATCAACTCGATCAATCCCGATCAAGCTTTTTTGGCCTGGTCGGGCTCGCTCGGCATTGGTATTCGGGGTCGATCTGCCTTGATCGGCATCGCTCCTGCTTCCTTCACGATAATTTTGAACATGTCCAAAATATTCGAGTAGGAAGCCCGAATACCAACAGCTCGGGTAGTGATCGAGAAGAGATCGAGCTGATCGGGAATCGGTCGTACAGAAATCTAGTGTGGTCGGGACGGATTTTCCCCCGAGCTCAGTTCCCGATCATCTCGAGTTATTCTCGAATGCTACACGATTGATTTCAGATCGTCTCGATCCAGAATTCATCAGTTTCATGAATAACTCGACCTCTACACGACCGGTACAGGACTGCTATCGATTGATACTCGACTAAACTCGATCACGCTTCGACCGGCACTCGATCAAATACCGAGCACTTTTTGACAGTGGTTGCAGCATGTGCTGACGTACTTTCTTAGCACTCATTTATTGTTCAGGTATTAAGAAAAATCACATGCAGTCCTTGGCAACGTTAAAAAGTTAAATGTCGTAAGTATCTTCAGCCACTCCTTGCCCACTGAAGAAAAGAAAAGGGCCACGAAGAGAGAAATGACAACAAACAGCAGACATGGCAGAATTAGACTCTCCAGCCAAAAATACCAGGAGAAAGAAAGGAAACACGACTGAAACTGAGAAAAATTCGGTATTCTGGCAATATGAGTGTAACGTGAAAGGAAATTTTCTAGATTATTTACTTTACTTATAAACTGAGAAATGTTTCTTGAATTCTTTTGCTAGCTTGTGTGTTTTAAAGTTGAAGTTGTTTACGTTGATATAAAATCTATTTCTTACGCTGACGTGTTAAAACAGTAGTTGTAACGGAGACTCATAAATGCTCAGTGACTTACTTTACTTCTATTTACGTAGATGTTACACTTTTGCTTCTCTTAATAAGGTTTTGCCTGGTTATTGAGAGTTGTATGCACATTGCTTGAAGTCCACCTTGGCATCGATTGGCGGGGTTGAGTTGAGAAAAAAGGAAACAACCAAGATTTTCAGCATTATTTTTGCTATTATGAAATGTTATATTGTTTTATTTTCATAATAATGTACTCTGTTCCACATATCAACACCCTTCATGAATTTAATAATGAATATGATACATGTATTTTCTTTTACACACTCTTGGGCCTACACTTTATCAATGAATACATACATATCTTTCATTCACTTTTTCATTCTTTAATAATAAGAACAATAATGACAAAGATAACACGACTCATTAGGGTTGTAGAACAGTCAATTTTTTCAACTCTATAATATTGTATGGGCATTTATGTTTCATTTTAGACCAAATTAATTTCAGCCCACCTATGTAATGCACTTACGAAGCGTGGAGGTGCGCATGTGACATTTTTTTTTTTTTTATGAGACATCAAATTTAGATTTGCTTTTCTTCACATCCACTGCAAATATTGAATGCATATGAACGAACCTATTATATTATGCAAGGGTGTCCCGGCACACAGAGTGCTACAAAACTGTCTCTTATTTAAAAAGATATGAGCGACTAAATGAAATCGTAACAGTATTTAGTAGTTCCTAAAGAACACCTTAAATTTTATTTGACACAATGAATAATCAATGCTCGTCCTGGCGCTTTTATCTCATGGCCATTTCCCTGAAAAATTGTGATTTACAAAATCTGTAACTTTGGGCACTGATATCTCACTTGACTGGGCGACAGTGAAGCCATAAAAACTGATGCATCCAAAATAGCTACTGAAAACGGATCAAGTGAATGAATCCAACTGAATGCATTTTCACACCTTTTTGAGTGGCTCACAAACAGTAGTGATCAGTCTTTGTCATTGTTTTATAGACCAGCGCAGCAATTTCTGTCGGAAGCTTAATCTTGCAAAGTTGTCAAAGTTGTCCCTCAGTCAAGAATGGCTTGGGTGGCAAAAGTATCAAGAATGCAAATTACAAGTTCTGAAGAAAAATGACTATAGAATCGAAACGTCTGCACGAAAATTGGTGATTGTGGTTTCAAAATAGGAAGTGTTCTTCTATTAACTACTAAAGATAATCATTTCTTTCATTAATTCGTACTTTTGAGATGAAGAGTCAGTTTTATAGCACTCTTTTGGGCCACGCCGTATACAAGTATAAATACTGAGTCTTATATAACCAAACGAATAATTGCAACAAATTCTTATATCACTCTATCACTGTACGAACCTGCCGACCGGTTCGATGCAAGATCTTTCACAGATCGTGTCATGTCGAACTGGTCTAAGAAGTCTAGTAGAAATCGAGTATTGACCGTGTAGTGATCGCGTATTGATTGTGTGTAGATCGGGATGTTCGAGTAGGGATCTGTGTGGTTGTCGAGGAGAGATTCTGGAGATGTCGAGAATGGTCGGGTGTGGATCGTAAAAGATCGAATAGCGGTCGGGAAGGGATCGTGTTGAAGGACAATCGAGTATTTGGTCGGGATTGCAGTGCGCCAATTTGCGATCGCGAAAAGAAGAAAAATATATATATATATATATCCCGGGCCCAGATCCCCACCGGGCCGATGTGAAAACGCCCAATGAGCACACACACACACACAAAACCCAACCAACCAACAAACAAGACATTAGGCGTCTCCACACCAGCCCGACAAGAATCCAAGCCCGAGACACTTTCCAATCTCCCAAGTCAGAAAACAGCGCGCCACCCCGAAACATCGGGCCGATGCGAAAACGCCCATTGTGTATTAATGTAACGATAACAGCATCACCCCCGAGCCTGACAGTTTGCCTACATGGCAGGCATACCGGCAAGAAACTGGTTCTGTCCAGTTGGGAATTACAAAACTGTCTATTTTGATTTTCGAAACATGTCATACGCAACCGCCCTAAAACTACATATATTTCCTCCCTTTTATTGAGTGTAAATACAAGTATGCAAATTAAATTCCATAACTTAAAGACAAAACTTTCTATCAGCAATGGTATGGGTGGACTGGGAATCTACAGAAATTTGATTTAAAAAAAAAGGAAGAAGAATTAACCATACCTACAAAGTAAGTGTTTAAGCATCTTTCACCACACCCCTACCTATCATCAGATATTCTTTCTTTCATTCTCTTTGCGGATGATTCAAATTTGTTTTTTTCGCATAACAATCCTTTTACCCTTGTAAATACATTAAATTTTGAATTAGAAAAAGTTGCTCAATGGATAAAAGCTAATAAATTATCTCTCAATCTTAAAAAAAACCAATATATGCTTTTCAGCAACTTAATTGAGGCACTACCTGTTGATATTATTTTTGATGGCACATCATTGGAAAATGTTTCTTATATCAAATTTCTGGGAATAACAGTTGATAATAAGCTTTCATGGAAATTCATATTGATAGTATATGTAAGATTATTTCTCGAAACATCGGTATAATCAACAAGATTAAATTTTGTCTTCCTTTGTCGTCCCTGCTTACATTATATTCATCCCTCATATTGCCTTATTTAAATTACGGTATTCTTGTATGGGGAAATACATATCAAACTCTTTTGGATAAATTACTTCTGCTACAAAAGAAGTCACTGCGTATCATATGTCACACACTGCATATTTGTCTCATACTGATCCGTTATTTTTTGAAAATAAAATATTTAAAATTAAAGATTTGTATTTGTTTAATTTAGGACAATTTATGTATAATTACAATAAAAATAATCTTCCATATATATTTGAATCAATGTTTTCAAAAAAACAACCTGTTCATAATTATCCTACAAGGCAATCTAACGAATTTCATTTGCCATTTTTTAGGACTTTGCTGGCTCAGCAAACCTTCATCTACGCGGGGCCAAAGTATTGGAACTCACTTCCCAACGACATAATAACAGCACAAACTTTGAATTCTTTTAAGAACAAGTTAAAATTCTTTCTGTTGAAATCTTATGATATACAATCAAATTAGGTTCGGTTTCATTGTCTCAATCAAGTCGTTTGTTTGTTTGTTTGTTTGTTTTACAAGTATTAAGATATCACACAGAAATCATCTTTTAAGGAAAACAATCTGTCTAACATAAGTTTACCTCAGATATTTCTTTTATTGTACCAGTAACAGTGAGTCTATTCTCTTTCTCTTTTTTATATCCATTCCTATGCATTCATACCGGCATATGCACCCAATCAATCGCAATTCAAACCAGGGAGCGTTGTATTGTTTTGTTATTGCATTTTCATCATGAAGTACAGTATGCTTGTGTCCACGATGGCGTGTGTTGTACCATAGTCTCATTTCCCCTTTTTGTTCTTTTTCTTTCTTTCTTTTTTCTTTTTCTTCTTTTTTCCCTTCTTAAGTTAATTTCATGTCAGTTAACATTGGTTTCTTTGACTTTGTGTACGTATTTTTTGAGGGTCCCATACCCTACAAGCTTTGCTTTTTAAGTGGGACCCTTCATTTCCATTCTAATCTTCGTATTAGGTATATACCTTAGAAACGAAATTCTGTTGTTACTCGTGACCACTCGTACGTTTTCTTTGAAATTGTTATAAATTTGTTCTGTAAATGTATTGTATATATTTTTTCTGTTTATTCAATGGAAATTGAAATAAAATTGAATTGAATTGAATACCTATAATTTATCTACAAAGTATAACCATGCCCTTTTCAATTTCAAAAGGCATTAGAATTCCACCAAGTGAGGCGGAACTCTCATCAATGGAGTGAACTTATAAAGACCCACTGGAATTTAACAACCAGATTTAACTTACATGCATAGCAAACCATGAACACATCTGAGCCTATTGCAATAATGGTTCTAAAATGCACGACTGACTGCCCACGTTTTTGGCGCCAAACCTGGCTTATTCATATAAACATAGCATATGAGAAGCTACTTCACACTTGCTGTATGTTCTGGGTATAATTCAGCTCACTCATCAGGCCATAGACCCCTTAGCATCAATGAGCATACAATCTCACAACTTCAATAGGCCACAGTCACAAGGCTCAGTAACTGCATAAAATTTGCATCAAAGTGCGTCAAAAGAAATTTGCATCAAAGGAATTTGACAAGCAGATTTAACTTACATGCATAGCAAATCATGAACACATCTGAGCAGACTGCGATTATGGTAATACATGACTGACTGCCCACGTTTTTGGCGCCAAAACCTGGTTTATTCATATAAACATAACATGTGAGAAGCTACTTCACACCTGCAGTATGTTCTGGGTATGATTCAGCCCACTCAGGCCATAGACCCCTTTAACAATAAGCATCAATGAGCTTACAATCTCACAACCTCAACAGGCCACATTCACAAGGCTCAGTAATTGCATGAAATTTGCATCAAAGGGCATCAAAAGAAATTCGCATCAAAGGAATTTGACAAACAGATTTAACTTATATGCATAGCAAACCATGAACACATCTGAGCCAACTGCAATTATGGTAATGCATGAATGACTGCCAACGTTTTTTGCGCCAAAACCTGGCTTATTCATATAAACATAACATGTGAGAAGCTACTTCACACTCGCTGTATGTTCTGGGTATAATTCAGCACACACACATACACACACATAATTCAACACACACACACACATACATACATACACACACACACACACACACACACACGAGACAGCACCCAAACCGGATAGGTAATTATAGCTCCGAAAACGGTTCAATATGTCTGTGAAAGGAACTGGCCGAAGATTACCTTTAATGAGAGCTTTGGTACCCAATACCAAAGTGTTCAATCAATTCTCATTGAATCTGGGCAGACATGTAAACTCAATTAAGACAACAAATGCCATCCAATTGTTTGAAGAAACTACCTAATTATAGTGTTTAGGAATGTAGTTATTCTTCACGTCAAAAATATTGGTGTAGGTGCACGTGAGGACTTTTTGGCAATAAAGATGACAACTTCTGGCAAACTTTGGACTTTGGAAGAGAAATATGAGTGTTGCACGATTGAGCTCTATCTTCATTCCTCAAAAGTGGTTGCAAGAGAGTGGCTTAATTACAATATCCCAAAGATTCTTTTGAAATGTAATGTGGAGCAATTATAAAGAGATAGTAATACATTTTTGGTTGAGATGGGGCATCAGGTTTCCAATGTTTTTCATGACAATTCTTTGAAAAACTGAAAGGGCGTGTAATTCAAAGAGGAATTCAAAGTTTATTTCATGAAAATTGGTTTTGAAATGGCTCAGATATCCAAAACAATAACACCTAATAACTTTCAAATGGAAAAAAAAAGATTAAACTCAAGAGTGAATTCAAAATGATCATTACATTGTGATAGGCGAGGATTTCGTGCAACGAGCGTTCCTCTTTTCTGAGAGACCGTCACTTCAGTAAAGCTACAAATCCTGACAGATTATTGGTACTTATATCTACTGAGATAAGTAAGATCTGCATTATATAATAATTATTCATGAAACCCTCATAAATGGTGCCTGTTGGCGCAAACATCTGACGACAAGCCCGGTATTTGGTAGCCTTTTGTCAAGGCCCTCTCGCTGTATGGTGGTGAGCGAATGATCAAGGGCGAACGAAGTGACCTCAGCTGAGTTGGACAACGCGAGGCCCTCGCGCTGTTGCGCTCGGATATGGCTCGCTTTGCTCGCCCGTTATACCCATCATACAGCGCCAGGGCTTTGACACAAGGCTGGGTATTTGGCAGTATTTACAGCAAAAGTTTGATGCTGTAATACTTTCAATATGCAAAATAATGAAATGGATGCTTCCACAAGTGTGAATGTTATCGATGGACCAGTCTCATTACCCGGTCTACACAAATTCACTCTTTACTTGAACATGATTATTGATGAATTCCATTATCATGTTGAGCAGGCTTATGCAGTATGTCGTTTTGGGAAAAAAAGTCAAGTGCCTAACCAAATGAGAAAAAAAAGAGACGTCATGTTTATCACCTTACACATGAGCTAAGCCTAACTCCGGATTGGCTTATTGTTATCGCTCGAAGTGACTTAAAATTATACGGGAACAGGGAACTTGAGACGATGACTTTTTAGATAATATGCAAGTAGAAATTTGATTGTCTTTCAATTTGTTTAAGTGTACCAAATGTGAGCCAGCAGAGTTTGTTCATCTATCATATAAATTGTATTCCTTTTTCTGAAATATTGTTACGGTCTTAACGCTCTACGTTGTCACATAATGTGTGGAATACGCAGATGATTGTGGGAGCCGGGTTCCTATGTATGTTCTTTACAGACAAATGTCGCCATATAAATGCTGTTTATCATCATCATCATCATCATCATCATCATCATCATCGTTCCGTCTTCATGCTTTGATCGTATGCGTGCAAATTTAACATTCGGGGAAGTACCATGCCACATTTTCGCATATTACATTAGCAACTCCATAAAAAAAAAAACACACAAACATACGAAATGTTGACATGTCAGTCGTTCGTAAAACAGTTCATTTTGAGTTACAATTGTGATTGATTTTCATTAATTTTCTGCAGACAATACTACACGCATAGTACTGCATTTCAGTTTTGGTCTCCACGCTCTTGCAACTTTCAGAACGACGTCAAACGGGAGACGTAAATGTTTTCAATCATAACATTTTACCCCATAGATACATATGATAACATACGAATAATTACTGCATCCAAGAACAGGCCCGTAGCCAGGATTTTTCAAGGGGGGGGGGGGGGGGTGCGGTGACTAAAAAAACGGACCTTCGGTACCAATACCAATGATGACACACACAGACACAGACACACACACACACACACAATTATATATATATATATATTCTTTGGACGACCGAACTACAAAAGTTGTATAAGAATTTGCGCGCTTAGCGCGCCGCAAATTGTGAATTTTGACTGTTTTAATGACGTTTTAAAGTCTCGAGGAAATTTGTATTTTTGTCTGTTGCATGCAATCGCGTTACGGTATTTCATCTAGGAAATAGTAAAAACTCATTTTGCCAGGAAGTTGCAAAGTTTAATTGTGTTCGAGACTCTGCGCGCGTAGCGCGCTGCAAAATTGAGAATAGTGATTTTCCTGGTGTTGTTTTAACTTTTATTTTTTCTATTGTATACCCGCGTTACCAGGCCTGAAGCCAGGATTTTTAAAGGAAGGGGGGATTGCGTTAATTAACAAAACGGTCCTTTGATACTGTCCCGGGAGGGGTAGCGACAATTAAAAGGTGGACACCATGCTCATACATGGACTTTCAAAATGGCCCCTAAACGAGTAATGATCATATGATTTTTTCGGGCCTTAAAAACAAGTATTCCTTAAATGTTTCCTGCACCCTAAAGAAGTACTTCATCATGATTGAACAATATACCATTTTCCCAAATTTCGGCCTTTTTGATACCCTTTGATTATATACGCTCGTACATCACACTTTCCATCTAATCCGTGAGAAAAAAACGACCCCTATTACGCGTTTTCTTAAGCGAGTATGGTCACGGTGTCCACCTTTCAGTTGGAGTTTTCCATCCCATTGGATGCTGTTTGGAAGATGAAACATTCACTTTACTATACAGTATATCAGCCGTTGGTTTGCGAGTTTGTCAAAAACGAAAATAAATAAGAAAATTTTTAAAACAAAATGAATTGTATATGTGAACCATTTATATTTTGCCTCCTTGTGGTAGGATATTTCCAGCATTTCCGAACTTTCAAATAATCATTTTAGATTTAATAATATTAAAGGTAGTAGATCCGATTCGCAAACATCTCCAATATCAGTCAAATGTCATATTAACCATCATGCTAAGAAGGTTTTCTTTGTGAAATTTTGAGGTCAGTGAAACTCAAAAATTAAACATCCGTTAGCCATTGGAAGAAGTTGAGTGCAAATTCAGACCTCAGGCTTAGTGCTCAGATGTTTTCCTATTTGATTTGATCTGTCTTACTGTGCACACTAAGATACATACTGGAATGATTATTTCTTATTTATTAAATCATAGTAGCATATTTGGTTACTAGCTGTCTCTAGGCATTTTCGAATTTAGTGGGCTGCAAAGAGATCCACTACCTTTAAGTTAGAAGAGAGATAAGTAAATAATGATAAAATAAACAAACAAAAAAGAATGAGTTTCTTTTGTAATACTATCTGACAAACTTTTTACTTTACCATTTTACTTCATAGCTCAGCACTTTCCATTCTCTCTCATACCCTCTTACCCATTACATTTAAATGAAATACAACTAAAATGAGTTTGCGTGCCTGCATAATACTCTTTGGAAATTATAAGTGAAAATGTTCTTAGGTTTTGGCTCACTTTAAAATGAGAACCAATAGAACTGTCACAACATGAGAAAATGTATAAGTAATAATCAACACTACATTTCCGAATTTGGCCTGCAAAGAAATCCGCTACCTGTAAGTTAGAAAAGAGATTAGTAGATAATGATAAAATAAACAACAAAAAAGAATGAGTTTCTACCGCCGTATCCAGAACAGAGCCTGAAACGGTGCAGGCTCAAGAAATCGTTTGTACTATAATACGTCTTGAAGTACTGTGTGATACTGTTGACTCAGACTTCTACAAAGCTGTAAGTGAGAATTGTAATCCAATCCGACTCATTACCTGAGATATTTATGAAAATATATCAATGGAGAATGTAAATTAAATAACGATGCGTCACAATGCAGTCTAACGCTCTCACAATGCTATCATACATAGGGTTTTTCACTGACTGTTTTTACTCCGGAGCTCTTGCAATATTCAGGCTTTTGTAATACTATCTGACAAACTTTTTACTTTACCATTTTACTTCATAGCTCAGCACTTTCCATTCTCTCTCATACCCTCTTACCCATTACATTTAAATGAAATACAACTAAAATGAGTTTGGGTGCCTGCATAATACTCTTTGGAAATGATAAGTGAGAATGTTCTTAGGTTTTGGCTCACTTTAGAATGAGAACCAATAGAACTGTCACAACATGAGAAAATGTATAAGTAATAATCAACATTATATTTCCGAATTTGGCCTGCAAAGAAATCCGCTACCTGTAAGTTAGAAAAGAGATTAGTAAATAATGATAAAATAAACAACAAAAAAGAATGAGTTTCTACCGCCGTATCCAGAACAGAGCCTGAAACGGTGCAGGCTCAAGAAATCGTTTGTACTAATACGTCATGAAGTACTGTGTGATACTGTTGACTCAGACTTCTACAAAGCTGTAAGTGAGAATTTTAACCCAATCCGGCTCATTACCTGTGTTTTTTATGAAAAATATGAATAAAGAATGTAAATTAAATAACGACGCGTCACAATGCAGTATAACGCTCTCACAATGTTATCATACATAGGGTTTTTCCCTGACTGTTTTTACTCCGGGAGCTCTTGCAATATTCAGGCTTTTGTAATACTATCTGACAAACTTTTTACTTTACCATTTTACTTCATAGCTCAGCATTCTCTCTCATACCCTCTTACCCATTACATTTAAATGAAATACAACTAAATTGAGTTTGCGTGCCTGCATAATACTCTTTGGAAATTATAAGTGAGAATGTTCTTAGGTTTTGGCTCACTTCAAAATGAGAACCAATCGAACTGTCACAACATGAGAAAATGTATAACTAATAATCAACAATATATTGAGACAGGCAAGTAATCATCCAAAATAGAAAATGATGATTACATAACAGGAGTTAGAGGGGAGCATTTGCCGGTCCTTTGAATGTGCACTTGTGCAGTGTGATCTTTGCTTAGTCTTTTTCTAGTCTTTAAGCATTGTTTGAAGTTCCAGTCTTCTGGGATGCTTTCTGGCGAACAATTTCACCACCCTCTCGCTATCAACGTCAAAGTTGTAATGGATATGCATGATTGCCAAAGCAGACAGCCTGTCTTGTGTCATGCTGGCCCTCAGATAGGTGTGCAATCTGTGTAAGGCACTGGCGCTTCTCTCGCATTCGCAGCTGGTTGTGGGGATGGTGCAGCATATTTTTAGCAATGTAAAAACATTTGGAAACATGTCTGCATCACACTGTTTTATTGTTTCCGCTGCAGTAGACGGACGTTCATTGGGGGGTTTTGTTTGGTACTTGTGCTTCCATCGGAACAACTCCTGCGGAAACACTTCCGCTGATGGCATAATGTGTGTGTAGGCGACAGAAATCGGGTTAAATCTACAGTTGAAATGATATAGTCTATGACCTTATCATTCCTTTACAACATTATTTCAGTTGATTACCTGTGTACAACACGTGTATATAAGCGCCCGATTGCAGACAGCAGGTGGCAAGGTGACCGTTGCAACTACTTACATTATTACCACCTCCGAAGGAAATGCACCAGTCCGACTACAGCCATCATCGAAAAATGAGATGGAATGTGGAATGTATTTGGTCGTTTTTGCTCCCAAACTTAACAGTTATGTTGTCAATAAGGCTGCTACGTATCTAGATAATGTCTCACATACAACTGTGTCTGGATATTGCGTTGAAAATGATATTTGGCGAGAAACAAAAGCTTGAAATCACAGGAATTCACACTGCTGACAACGGCAGACAGTGAAGGTCAACGGCTCAAATTTTCGTTGGTAGTCTCGTCACGTGATAGTTCTGTATGGATTGTACACGTTCCCTATGACAGCAATAGTGAATGGGTAGTCTAGCTTTACTGCAAATTTGCGTCAGGACTGCTCAACAAATGGACAAGATTCTTATGTCACAAAAATGGGCAGAACCTGTACTTTCTGAAACCGTGCGCCCCAAGTTTGTGCGATCTTCCGTTCTCGAGATATCCCGTCTGGAAGAATTGCAAGACGGCAAAATATGCTCAAATTCGTCAAATTTGGACTGTTCGCCATAGACAATTCTACTCATAAGGCACTTTTCTGATCTAATTTGCGTCACTGCTACAAATGTTACAATAAAGATATATACACATAAATAATACCTAAAGTGTCCACTTTCAGAATCCGGGCGTCCCAAGTTTGCTTCTTAAACAGTTTAAAAGTTATGGCAGATTTTGTTGAAAAATGCGTCGATTTTTGACGCGTTTTACGTGTTGTAGCGTTCGCGCGGAAGCGCGGCTTCGCAGATGACCGAAAGTTTTCAATATGTAATAGCTCGCACAAATTGATACATAACATTTGTGTTTGTGTGCATGGGGACGATCCGATGGTTCATATAATCATAATCACACGTAATCTTGCACCCATATATCTTCAAAACCTAGTCTCTCTCCGCTCCTCCTCTTCTGCCAGACCCCTCCGTTCATCTTCCTCTCTCCAATTACTTCATGGCCCACGTACAAAAACCCGTTATGGTGACCGAGCCTTCTCTTCCATTGCTCCCACTCTTTGGAATAAACTCCCTCTTTATATTCAGAATGCCTCATCTGTCGAATCATTTAAAATTCTTCTTAAAACTCACCTGTTTAATCAGTTGTAATTTTTTTTTTTCTGGAGGCGCACACAGTTATCAATTATTGTACCATTGTATCACATGTATTTTTCTTTTCTTTTCTTTTCTTTCTTCTTCTTTTGTTACTGTTAACATTAATTTTGTTAATGTTATTGTGTTTTCTAGTCTATTTGTATGAGTAGCAAAGTGCGCTTAGAAACGTCAGTATGAAGCGCCATATAAATGCAATTATTATTATTATTATTATTATTATTATTATTCATATAACAAAAGGGTTTCGTACAATTATTTTTAACATTGTTAAACGTACTCTTCCACATTTACGTAGCATATAATGTGTCTTTATATTTATTTGGATTGTTATCTTGAGAATTGCTAAAAACCGTTATTATGAAAAAGTGGACCTTTCAGAATTTGGGGGGGGGGGGGGGTGCGTACGCACCCGACGCACCCCCCCCCCCCCCCCCCCCCTGGCTACGGGCCTGCAAGAATTCATAAATATATTGTACTCTTTGCCTGTTAAGTGAATAATAGGATATGAATTCTCTAACCTTGTCATAGCTGCCCTCCTCGGCCCAGTCATCGTAAAGTTTAGTCAATTTCTCGGGCTGCACGTCTCTGCCGTACCTGATAAACTGCCCAATCATGCCCGTCATGTTCTGATCCATTCTCGTGTCGCGCACAACCAAAACACGGCGAAGCTGGAACACTTAACTGTGGAAGGACGAAGTTTTGAATGCTCGAGGGTCTACCGTATTGCAGAATGAAACGCTTTGGACTCTAGCTATGTGCAGTCATCCATGTAGTCTGGGCTCCGTCCCCTTTTCCTTGGTGCGACCAAGAGATGGCGCAAATGTTCTTATCGCGATAATCGAGAGACTGCGCGCCCAACACCTCGGGTATCGCAATCCTCGGGTGTCACGCCCTCATACGGCTTGTCGCGTACAATCACGGCTACGAGTAAAAAGAGTCCAGAAGCTAGACTATCATCCATGCTGTGTGGGTATAGCATGCATACAATTGCCGAAGCGAGATTTGCCAGTTTTGAATAAACAACTGCAATTTGTATAAAGCAAGTTATAAAAAAAAGAAGAAATAAACTGAATACGACCTTTCCAAGAGCTGAAGGGGTTTGCTTCCTCTTCCATGTGGAAACTGTGGATGAACAATTACGATATTCTGCCTTTTTCCAAGGTCCCTGGGAAATGCTGTGTGCGACCTCTTTTACCCAAAGGCCCGAATTCACGAAGGTGGTACAAATGAAACCATGGTTTAAGTGTCGCACGGAATATTTCTTTACGAAACTGGTCATTTCGTCGACAAAATGACCGCTTCGTTAACGAAATTATCATTCCGTGGACGAAATGTTCATTTAGTTACAAAATGTTGTCATTTCGTCACAAAATAATCATTTCATCGTCGAAATGACTGATTTCGCAACGAAATATTACATTCGACACTTGGCGCTCCATGGTTTTTGTCCATGGTTTAAACCATGATTTCATTTGTACCACCTTCGTGAATTCGGGCCAGTGTGTCTGAAGAGATGTATAGCCTTGTGACTGTGCACATTCCATGTTCAATGGATTCACAATTAATATTCTGTTTTTTTTATTTACATATCTATTCGTTTATTTATTCATTTGCTCATTCAAGTATCTACGTGAAATGTTATACAAGACTACTCTGGTCGATACTGGGAAGCTAGTCTTAAACCTCAGCCCTTTCTACAATGGCACACTTAGTTTGTGATGAGACAGAAAAAGAGAGGGATAGAGAGAAGGAGAAAGGTGGATAGACAGACAGACAGGCAGACAGACAAACATAGTGACTTAAAGAGGAAGTTGAAACAAATTCATACTACATGTGTGCATGGATCGAGTGAATGCAGCAATATAGTAGAATACATCAGCGACGTCTGAGGAAAATCAGACAATCAGCTTGAAAGTTTTAAAATTTCATCATCACCATCGCTGAATGGGAAAACTACAATAGTTTGTGATGTCACTGCATGCAGGGCAACAATATGGATGAGATGCATAAGGAAAACCTTCAAACGTTATTGATGTGTTCTACTACTAAAGAGATCGTATATTTTGGTTGAGATCTAACTCAGGTTTCTAACATTTCTTAGTGAGATAATGAGAAACCTCTTATAACAGGTGAAAAAGCATGTAATTCTAAGAGGAATTCAACGCTTATTTGATGAAAATTGGTTTTGAAATGGCTGAGATATCCAAATAGAGCTATCCTGATAAAAGGTCGGACCCACCTTTTATTATGATCGCTTTGTTTTACTTTGTGTTTGGATGTCTCAGCCACTCCATAACCGATTTTTCTCAAATAAACTTTGAATTCCTCTTAGAATGGTATGCTATGTACTATATCAAAAGTGGTTTCTTGATATCTTGCAAAAAGTTGAAAGCCTAATCGTCATCTCAACCAATACTATAGCATCGCTTTAACATTGGTGCATTAAATCAACCCACATATTTGGGCGTAAACTCTCCCATTGAAGGGATGGTATAGTCTTGGTTGAGATCTGGCTTCAGGTTTCCAACATTTTTGGTAAGAAAATATGAAACCCCTTATGAAATATGAAAGAGCATATAATTCCAAGAGGAATTACAGGTTTATTTGATGAAAATTGGTTTTGAAATGGCTGAGATATCCAAAACATAAAAACTAACTTATAAAAGGTGGGACCCACCTTTTACTAGGGCATCTTTCTTTTACTTTGGATATTACAGCCATTTCAAAACCGATTTTCATCAAATAAACATTGAATTCCTCTTAGAATGATATTCTCTGTAACATTTCATAAATGGTTTCTCAGAGTCTTGGAAAGTTAGGAGCTCAATCCTCATTCCCACCAATTTATGATCCCTTTAATATCATTACGCGTATATAAACAGGTGAAAAAACAATCGAAATGTTATCCACTTGTGGATACATGGGAACTTACAAAAACGTATCTTGGAATATTTCAAACCAAATATCAAATATGCAACATACAACCGACATTACTGTTGTTTTTTGTAACTCTTTCATTCAATTCCACTTCGATTTCGACTTCGATTTCGACCAGTTAGTATTATAATAATTACTGGTTGCAAACCTCAGAAATAGCTCGTGAAGGGCAATTCTACTTGTTTATGTGATAATGCACTTTTATTAGTTACAAATTCAATGTTTACAGAACAAATTTGAATATACTGCTTATGATTTCACATTACGTGCAATTTTTTCTCTGTTTATCTTTGAGTAAAATACAGTGTGTAGTGCATAGTTTAGGTAGTCGATATAACTTAGAACTATCTAATAAATTTTTGGTGGCCATTTTGGCGGCAATTTTAGATATCTAAAGATCCTCAAGTATACACAACTTGCACTAACCAGATTCGGATTCAGCACCCTAAAACAGGGGAAAACTATCTATCTATTTTCATTTTTTTTTACCATTTACAAAGTTTAGATTGTGGCGGCCATTTTAGGGCCATCTCATGTATCAGTAATTATCTCAGAATTTTTCAGGATGCAAGAGTTGCATCAACCAGATCTGGATTCAGCACCTTTCAAAAAGGGTAGGAATGTTTAGAAAAAAAAAAATCTGCTGACGGTAAAAAAGGGTTCAGATTCTCTCACCTCTCACGTACAGGGTTGATTTTGCCAGTTCACTTCATACAAGACTGACAAGAAAGCAGCAATTCTTCAGGTTCAAATCTCTCATTCAATCGACTCTTATAACCTTGCAGTTCTTCTGAGTACGCTGTTCATTAACTGAACATTCTTAATATAACATTTGCCACAGGATTTGACTATGGATTATGATTATAATATTGTTATAATCACACAAGTAGGAAAAACAAAATGCCAAAGACTCTATGTGTACTGTTTAATCTCAGGTCAGTGTAGAAATGTACAATATCTTGTGAATAGGAGTGACAGAATGTGGTGTACAGCATAACAAATTAATTTCATTGAACCAAAGCTGTAGGCACTTGACACAATATCATTACATTTTCACATTACTTTTGAGGAGGAAAAAAGTAAAATAATGATTCACATTACTTTTGGGGAGGAAAAAAAGTAAAATTATAACTGAAGTCTCGTAGAATAACACTTTTAAAGTATTCCTTTAGTCAGCCTGGCATCACAAGTAATACAAATATGAAGACATGACAAAGAGAGATTGTTTGGAATCGCATACCAAGAAAACACAGTCTACCCACAATGTTATACTGATATATCGTGGTCAAGTTGAATGGTGTATTTTCGCAAGAATATTTTCTTGCCGCAATGACCCAACTCTATCTTTCCTAAATCAATAAACCAGTACCAGTATCAGTATAGTGTGGAGACTTACACTGCCTATGGTCTATATCTATTAACATGTACTGCTGGTCTTAAAAATGGCAGTATCCCATTCTCAACAAGTGCTTTAAAATTTCATTGAGATCCTATGCATCACATCTGGATCTGAATTTACGGATATAATGTAAAAATACAATTCCATGCCATTTTCAAGTTCACTGTCATAGCGTTTACTTAAAAAACAAAAACAAAACAACAGTCAAACTTCACCGTCGTAATCGGACACAAAGTAAGAAGTTAAAGAATATCTAATCTTCACATGGTACAGCCCTCTCTTTCACTAGCTTTATATCGCTGTTTATTGCCCAGGAATTACCTTACAAGATCACTTTTTGACGATCGTGTCTCAGCTTTATTGCACGCTAAAGCTATGTAACCCTTGGAAGACTGCACTAAGTGCGACCAGAGGTTTACATATTGTGCACGTACATTAGGCTATGAAGTACAATACTCGCCACTTAATACGTAATCGCAATATTTTCCAGCAATCAGTAGGATTTTGAGCCCTTCAGTCCCAGACGTTCAGTGAAATGTTGGATGCAAAGTCCATCCTTACAACTCCATATATCTGCCAGTCAGTGTAAATTTGGTACTAACTCTAGTACACGATGGAACTATACGGCACCACAGTGAGTAACTCAGCCATGAACTACGATGTGACAACAATACCGCTCCAGCTCACCTGGCTGCCTGGATTCAGTCACACTGACCCAGATGTGCATTTCTTTTGACAGGGATTCTTTGACTTTTGATTCGTTCTTCGGTGACCGCACTCTGCAACTATATACGGTATACCAACAGTCTATAAGACTGCGTTCACATAGAAGTATTCGGTATTCGGTATTCGGTATTCGGTATTCGGGCACCGAGTATACCATCACCCGCACCGTTAACTCACCATCTCATGCAGTGAGGATTTCTTCCTCCTACATCCCAGCAAATATTACTAACAATTTCTAAACTGCATCAGAATGTCAGTCTACATCCTTATTTTTGCTAAAGGGCAAATCCAGACCAAAATTGTCATTATTTCATAAACGAGAGACGGTATACGCTGCAAGAAAATCGAACAAGCTCGATTCCCACTTTGCTATACTATTCGCAGGTATTCGGTACTTTCGAATAGTGCCCTCCTATGTGAATCGGTGTGAGGAAATCCTATCGTTCGATTCAAGCTATTCGCGTGCCCTCGAAAAACGAGCCCGAATACCCGAATAGTATACTTCTATGTGAACGCAGCCTTATGGAAAGACACTCTTCACCAGTGAACCACACTGCACCGACTATTATTGACAACTAAGCACACAAGCCTACGTGACCGTTTCACGACGAGACATTCATTCAGTCTCCAATATGACTGCCAAAGGGTCTTTTGCCGTAAAAACAATTAAATCAAGTCACAGCAAAACATTATGTCAACTGTTATCAGAGTCATAGGGGATGAAGCCATCCTTACCATGGTCGAATAACAAGCCTGCAAATGATTTCAAGATTCAAACTGACAAACAAGAACAAGTAGAATTCTGGTCCTAGAAGTCAGCAATGACAAAATAATTTAAAGAAATTGAGAAACTCTCAAACAAAGTTTCCCAACAGAACAGACAAGATCCATTATGTAAAAGTTGAAACACCACTTAGATCTTCAGGAACAGTACTCCCTAACTGCCTACAATTGTTTTATTTTTTTTTTGCAAATGACATCAAAAGAACTCTTGATGGTCTTCAAATGACATTGATATTCATTGATATTCACTCTTGAATTATCAAGGAAATTCTTAAGTTATTGGGGAAGCCTTGAAGACTTGAATTATTACGAAATTCTTGAATTCTTGAAATATCACGGAAACGGCGTAGAAATGATGCTGTCAGATGCCAATTTTCAAATTATTGCTTGTTCGGTCGCTTATCACTGCTTATGACTTATAGTACAGCTTCCTTATAAAAGTGCATGTGTATTACTTTGTAAGTCTCTTAAGATAATACAGTCAACGTTGTAATTTTGTTCAATTAAATTGCCAATTCTTGCTGCCTTCTGCTTCACAGAAACTGAGTTCTCTACGTTCCTTCTGAACAGTCTTCAGAAGCACCTTCTTTACGCAGCTTTTCCAAAAAAAAAAAAAAAAAAAATCTAGCCTCAATCGGGAGGCCCTCCTTTCAGTTGCTTTGCTGTGTAGATGGAGCTTCCTTGTCCGGATTACATCCAGGGTGAAGTACAGAAACTGTGAGGGCTGCTCCGGGTTCATCTCCTTGCATAATTTCTTGACAAGGCTCAGAGGAAGCAGGTACGTCTAGTTTTGATTGTTCGTGTGCTTCACCGCTGACAACGTCATCCACGAATATCGGTGTATCATCTTCTGTACGACGTGCTGCAGAATCGATGCTGCTTGCATCGACCGTCCTGCCGGCCACTTCTTCGCTCGCCCGGAAAGGTTCCTGCTCCCTCTCTCTTGCCACGCGCTGGGAAGGCGGACTATCAACGGCGTGCGAGAATTTCGTGTAGGACTCCTTGGCGTTGCTCAGAGAGTTGACGGAAAGCGTCAGTTGACCGTCCGGGTTTCGAGGGATCTCCAATTTGGAGTGCCTGCCGGAGAGCGAGTGCAAGACGACACCAGCTAAGGGGTTTCCCGCCCCCTTCTGGGTCTTCTTAAGGAACAACGGGGTGCTACAAGGATTGTCCTCGTGACCTGTCTCCCGTGTGAGGGGTCCCCTTGACTGCAACACCACAGTAGTAGAACTGGGGTCGCATAGTTGATCGTTCTTGGAGATTCCTAGCTTGTAGCGATTGACGATGCTTCTGTTCACCGGGGCTAGTTTGGCGATTTCTTTGATGTCAACCAGTTCTCTCCGCATCCTAGTTAGCTCATCCTGGTTGTGTGGAGGAAAAAACAACGAAAGAAAATGAAGAATCATGTACAGAGAAAATTTACCTATTAACAGAAATGTGGGTAAACATGAGAATAATTAAAAGTAACTGGGACGGGGGGGGGGGAATTAAAGATCGAGAAATTATAGCTTTATGCAATCTGCCATGCGATTAATGATAAGAAATGCACAAATGCGACAGAACTCGGAGTTTCCATTTTAATAGCCTAAGTGAAATCACGATCGTACATTAAACATTACACGAAAAACAAAACACCTTAAGTAGGTAACATTATGTTGATATACAGTGTACTTATGAAAGTATTACAGCCCTAACATAAAGGTATCTTTCAATAGTATTCAATTTTATTCTATGAATTAAGCGCTTTCAAGAAAAAAAATTTCTTTAATGCATCATTTCCATTCTTGCTCGGCAATATGAGCCCAGAGTAATAAGTGTCAGGTTCCAAAGACATGATTTCCAGCCTGTCTCTCTCTCTGAAGTTAAACAGATCATGACAATTATTAAACCGAAGACATGTGGCCTTGACCCTATTCCTTCTAGACTCGTGAAGTCATGTACTGATGAACTCATTCCTTTCATCACAAGGATTGTTAATCTTTCCTTATCATCCGGAGAAGTTCCATGTGCATTCAAGACATCGCTCATCATACCGCTCCTCAAAAAGTCTTCGCTTGACAAGAATGACTTAAGGAATTATAGACCAGTCGCAAATTTGCCTTTCATCAGCAAGGTTCTCGAGAAGATTGTGTCAGATCAACTCATATCATACCTTGAGACAAACAACCTGTTTCCTCAACATCAGTCTGCGTACCGGAAGTGTCACTCTACTGAGACTGCCTTAGTAAAGGTAGTGAATGATCTTCTGCTTGCCGTTGACAAGGGTATTGAAGCTGCCCTCATTCTTTTGGATTACTCGTCGGCTTTCGATACTATAGACCACACCAACCTCATCAACTGCCTGAGAGAGCACTATGGGATGGATGGATCTGTGCTTCGCTGGATCGAATCCTACCTCACTGATCGTAGTCAGAGGATCGTTGTGAACGGCGTGGAATCCAGGTCATTTCCTCTTTATTGTGGCGTCCCGCAGGGTTCCGTCGTAGGACCATTGTTGTTCTCCCTCTACACTGGTCCGTTGAGCCACATCATTGGCTCACACCATGGAGTGCAGCACGCAATCTACGCGGACGACACTCAGTTGTATGTCATAATGAACGCTGATGACGACCACCGGGCTGCTTCCATGCAGAAACTTCATGATTGCTTCCTAGACATTAAGTCATGGTCTTCCCGCAACCATCTCAAACTAAATGAAGACAAAACTGAGTTGTTGTTCGTCTCATCTCAGTTTAGGCAACAACCGGGATTTCAACCTTCTTTGGACATGGCTGGAGAATGCGTTTCTTCCTCTGACTGTGTGAGGGATCTCGGTGTTACTCTCGACAAGCATCTCACTCTCACTAACCATATTCGAAATGTCTGCAGATCGGCTTCCTTTGGCATTGCTAGGATCGGGAAAATAAGAAGATTCCTCAATGAGTCATCTACAGAAAAGCTTGTACATGCATTCGTTTCTTCACACTTGGACTATTGCAACAGCCTCCTTGCTGGTCTTCCTCGCTCCTGTCTTGCTCCGCTACAACGCATCCAGAACACCGCTGCACGTCTCATCACACGCACGAAGAAGCATGAACATATTACACCTGTCATCAGATCACTGCACTGGCTACAAATTCATGACCGCATCATCTTCAAAGTTCTACTCCTCACCTACAAGATTGTCCACAACTTAGCACCATCCTATCTTCATCATCTGGTTTCCCTCCGGACTATATCTACTTCCTCAACAACCAGACGCCTTCGTTCTCACTCCACTGCACACCTTCAACTCACATCGGCACCGCGCACCCGTACCCGTTATGGCAACCGTGCCTTCAGTGTTATTGCACCTACACTATGGAACAACTTGCCCATCCACGTCCGTGAAGCTCCAACAGTAGACTCCTTCAAATCATCACTGAAAACTCATCTGTTCTATCATGCCATGTAATTTGTATTGATTTATCATATGCAGTCTGTATATATCTTAGTTCGTTCTATAAGTTATAACTTACAATGTTTATTTTATGTATTTTGTATCTTGTATTGCGTTTCATCGTATCTCAATTTGTATATACACGTATTCCATAATCGAATCTATCTTTCCAATTTCTTCTTCAGCGCTCAGAAACATTGTAATAAGCGCTTTATAAATGATATTTATTATTATTATTATTATTATTTTAACAAAAGGGAATGGTGCTATTAGAGAGACGTGGGGGGGGGAGGGGGAGGCATTAAAGGGATGGTTTAGTATACTATTGTTGGAGATCGCGGAGATGAGGATTGGGCTTTTAACTTTTTGCGAGATACCGAGAAGCCACTTATGAAATAGTACAGAGCAATACCATTCTAAGAGGAATTTAAAGTTTATTTGATGAAAATTGGTTTGGGAATGGCTGAGACATCCAAAAACAAAGTAAAACAAAGTGATCATGATAAAAAGTGGGTCCCACCTTTCATTCAGATTGCTCTGTTTTGCATATCTCAACCGTTTCAAAACCAATTTTCATCAAATAAATGTTGAATTCCTCTTCGAATGACATGCTCTTTCATATTTCATAAGAGGCTTCTCATCATCTCACCGAAAAAATGTCTTAATTAAAGCTATACGATCCCTTTAAGCACTAGGTGGACTATAGCAAGTGCACCGGAGGACTGTACAAGTCGACATCGAATTTTCATATATGACCGCCTTTTGTGTGGCTTTTCCAACGGATTTTTTTTTTGTAGGCTTATCTCTTCCGACTGTCCTGAGTCGTTTTTGCTTTTTTGTTTTGTTTTGTTTTGTTTTTGTTTTTGTTTTTTTGGGGGGGGGGGTGTTATTGTTTTTAGTAAACATGTCCTTCTTGTTTAATACAGTACATTTGGTGGAGAGATGTGTTCCCAGTGCAATCAGAGCCTTTCAATAGTCTGCTCTGATGATCATGGATGTCTCCTACATGGATCCGGTCCTGCGGTCGGATCAAGGGACGTCCAGACGATATAGGACCATGAGAGGATTCGAGGTATCGATAATAGGACCACGCACTCACCGATACTTCTCGATTTTCATATGTGAACTCTATCTTGTGTTCAGACGTATCGATGGTGAAGACGAGTGGAGTTTTCCTGCCGCTGTTACTGGCTGTCCCATCTGACTGTGACTTCTCCGTCTTTATCACTAAAACAATCTGCGAGGAGTAAGAAAAAGTCAGGAAACAAACACGAAAAAATTAATCTTAAAAGACACATACACACACACACACACACACACGCACATGCACATGCAATCAAATAGACGGCTCGTCACAGGAGTAACCCTGCGGGAAAGAACACAGTGTCCCACAGTGTGAAACACAATGAGAAATACCACTGAACACAGTGGGAAGACGTTGCAAACGCAGTGCTGAACCTCTTCACATTGCGTTTTAACGTTATGAACGCATTGCGAATCATTACAGTGTGAATCATCAATATATTCAGGGTGTGAAACAGAACATTGCTATGTGAACTCCCTGTGAAAATCCACACCACAGTATGAAATCATCTTCACACTGTTAAGTTCGAGTGTTTTCACATAGTTGACTATGTGAACACATTGTGAACACAGTGTGGGACACTGCGTTCTTTCCAGCAAGAAATTCAGTGTGCATGTCTCTGCAGTTTGGTATGACCTATGTTGACTACTCGAAATCTTCTGCAATTTTGCCTGTTAGGCACAGTACAAAAACAAAAAGGCATGGATTTTAGTCAAAAGGATCGAGCGGCTAAAGTATTAACTGAAAGAGCCTAAGTGAAGATGCACTGCTCTGGATGCTGAAGAAGTATTTTAGCTGGAGATATACATTAGTAATGATCTGGTAATGATTAAAGATATCGTACAGTTTTGGTGGAAACTTCAGGTTTGTAACATTTTGGTGCAATAATGAGAAACCTCTTGTGAAATGTGAAAGAGCGTGTAATTCCAAGAGGAATTCAATGTTTATTTGATGAAAATCGGTTTTGGAATGGCTGAGATATCCAATAGAGCGATCCTAATAAAAGGCGGGGCCCACCTTTTATTGCAATTGCTTAGTTTTACTTTGTTTTTGAACGTCTCAGCCATTCCCAAACCGATTTTCATCAAATATACTTTGAATGTACTTTGTACTGTTTCATAAGTGGTTTCTTGGTATCTCACAAAAACGTAAAAGCCCAATTCTCATCTCCACCAATACTATACCATCCTTTTAAACATACTATGTCATCATCACCATTTTCAGTATCATTATCATCATCTCCCTAATTTCTATTTCTATAGATACTGATATGATCATGACCCTGAGCAAAACCTTTAGGCCCTATAGAAGACGAAAGATCTGAACTGAGCGAATGAAGAGATTCAGAAATACGAACAGTGGAAACGGTCTGACCTTTGACACGAAGATAAGGCACGTCATGACCGTGAACATGCCGTCAATCCCTCGTTTGAGGCGAGTCCCCAACTGGGGCATACCCAAAGTGGGGTGCGTATATTTGTCGTTTGGGAGTTGGGAGTCGAAGTACTTGTCCATTGCAAATAAACTTTCTGCTCAGGCGTGACAAACCTGGAGGCCAAGCCAGGGTTTGATGACTCCAGCAGCTGTCGTATTACGTAAGAGCATGATAAGGATATCTGCCTGTGGCAGACCATTCAAAGTGAACTCAATTTTCTCTATTCTTTCTAAAGTTTTCAATTTTATATTCTATTGAGAAATTCTATGGTCATCCATTTTACATTTCGAACGAAAAAAATTGACCCGTAAATAACGAAAATACAGGAATAAGAAGGAGAGCATTGCCAGTTTGCCGGTGCTGACAATGTGCTATTTGGCAGTGAGTTACAACGGGGAGGTGAGACTACCTCCCTGGTTACAATCAGCCTGCTGACTGGATCATTGAGAAAGCAGCTGTCGTATTACGTAAGAGCATGATAAGGATATCTGCCTGTGGCAGACCATTCAAAGTGAACTCAATTTTCTCTATCCTTTCTAAAGTTTTCAATGTTATATTCTATTGAGAAATTCTATGGTCATCCATTTTACATTTCGAACGAAAAAAATCGACCCGTAAATAACGAAAATACAGGAATAAGAAGGAGAGCATTGCCAGTTTGCCGTGTGCTATTTGGCAGTGAGTTACAACGGGGAGGTGAGACTACCTCCCTGGTTACAATCAGCCTGCTGACTGGATCATTGAGAAAGAGAGAGAGAGGGAGAGAGAGAGAGAGGGGGGGGGGGGGGGATCGAGAGCGAGGGGGAGAGAGGGAGGGAGAGGGGGGAGAGATGGGGGAGGGAGAAGGGGAGAGCAAAATGGAATGACAATAGTTCCGGTCACTACAGTACAGACATGCTCTGTCTGCATACGCTGAATGTCTACACTCACACACACATACGTACACACACACACGCACCATGGAGCTACATGGCCCATGCCAAAACCAAAAAATCTCCTCCTCTCGCGGTGCCCCCCCCCCCCCCCCTCCTGTGGCGCTGTGGCGATGACTGATGCTTAGATTAGGCCAGGGTCAAGAAACAGGTGTTTTATATCTTTGACTTTAAGTCATTGATTGCCAAGATATGCACTGGCATTATTTACTGGGGTGTAGCCTCTTCAAACGAGAGATTTGCGTCATGAAGGTGAGATGCACTCGAGAAAAGTCGATGAGAAGAGAGGAGTCCGGACCAGATACTTCCTCTGGTAGCCTGTTCAAAAAGAAACAAAACTCATGATTAGTCAAAGGCACGAAAGAGGGCGGTGAGTTGGCTCAGTCGGTAGCGCGTCTGCCTCACGATCACGCGGCCCCGGGTTCGAACCCGAGTCTGGACTGAGCAATGTTGTGTGTAAGCATACCGTCCCCTCTAGCAAGAAGCAAAACACTCTGTCCCTCGGATAGGACATAAAATGGAGGTCCCGTGTATGAGAGAGTAATATCTCATGCACGTTAAAGATCCCGCTTCATTTATTCATCGCAAAGAGCAGGATGTTTAACCCGGTGAAGTGATCCCACCTCACATCCAACTGGACCCCATGGAAGACCGCCAGCTAACATAGCTGAATATGGGCTATCCAGGCCATCTTCTCAGATGGAAAATGTACATACAAACAAACAAACACTACCGAACTCTCTGATGTTTGATCCCATTTCTCTTTCAATCAAGAGACGATGGAATTGATTATGCTGTAAATTTGAATGTTGTTCGCTATTCTGAAGGTTCGTTATTCCGAAACACGAAAATTCCCTAAATATGCATGTTCGTCCAGTCGAGAGTGAAATATATGTCGATTCTTTAATCGGTACATTTGGGTCGTTATTCCGAAGATTCGTTAGTCAAAAAATGAAATAAGGTTGGTTAATGGGAGAATGAATAGAAGATATGTACTAACGAACCTTGTGAATCATGAATCTTATTTCGTTTTTGAATAAACAAACCTTTGTGGTAAACGAACCTTTTTATTTTTAATTTTCATCTTCGGATTAGCTAGTCCTCAGAAGAACCAACCATTGTGATAACAACCTAATCTTTATTTTCGAATTAACGAACTTTGAATGCAACAACCTTATTAACAACTTTCGGATTAACGAACTTTTGGAATAAAGAAGTGTAACCGGACAGCGAAAAACAAAAAGCAAATATGATTAATGCGATAACCTTACACCTCCCCCAACACAAAAGAGAGGAAGGAAAAATAAACCTACAATCTCTCTCTGTCTAGATTTCAAGAAATATCGTTGTTGCAGGTTCTTTATTTCGTTCTTTCGATATTGCTCGATCGAGGCAATTAGGAATCACAATAATCATCCAAACGGCCTTCCTCTAATCACAGGCTGGCAATGTCGAAATAGATTGAACCATGGCTTGAGTAATCTACGTGGTCGAATTAGCATGCTGTGAGCTGTGAGACAGTGATGTGATATAATGCCTCATTAAGCATTATCAGTGTGCAGTATCTTGTTTGGAGTAATGCGTTTTACGCAATCGAACATGATCACAATAATTGATTTTTTTTTAAAACATGCGACTACATTTTTTATTCTCATTATCACCTGTATTTTTTTAATTTACATTTACAAATATGTTCGGCTCATACATTGTATTCAATTTTCTCTTTTTATTTGATGGAAATGAAAATGAATTTAAACTTGAACTTGATCTTAAAAGGGAACAAGTGTCATGCTCCACGTTGAAGTCGCAAGAAGACTTCGCAAATAAAGGGTAAAGTAACTGGCCGATAGATAAAACACTACACTTTTGTCATTTCCTATCTCGTGTATCAGGATGTCTGGTAAGCGATGATGTGTTATCTTTCCTGAGCTATATCACTTTCCCTCCCCGTTTATCTACATGGTTATAAATGGCTCTTCCAGACGATATCCCCCGAGCCCAGAATTACTAGGTACCCAGAGACATCAATAGGAAACGGGTTGTCTAAGTATGTTAAAGAAATGGGTATAGGACCTGGGCGCATTACTTCCTGTGTGACATATTCACGCACTTTCACCACTGGTGGTAAAGCAGCGTAATTTTGAATTCACCCTTTAAAAAGAAAATATGAACATCCTCTTATCTTTCCGGTGATCTTGGACAGTCACTCGAAAATCGATAGGAGATCACGCGATTGGTCATTGGAGGGTAAGTACTGTTTTCTTATGTAGATCTCCAATGCACATCCTCACGCACACACATTTACACGCAGTATGTTCGTATTAGCTATACATAATCTCTGAATTATGTACAACATTCATACATGGTAATATGTAATAACTCGTGCGTGGTATCCAAGTATAGAGCATTTTTCAACTTCAATTCTAGAATTTGAAAGGGGGGCTTTTCTGCTTAAACCTGAAGTTCAAGGTTTTGAAGACAGACTGGAAATTATTTTCATCCGTAACATTAGAAAATATAGACCTACAAGTTGTTTGATTTTCTCTGAAATGATAATTCCTCATGATTGTGCGGATGTTGATATTTAACATTTCTTTTGAGGCTAGTATTCTCTATATCAAAGCGAACCTCCCTTGAAATTCAATTTAGCTTTGAATACAGCATAGTTTTGGTTGAGACCTAATTTCAGGTTTCTAACATTTTTTTGGTGAGATAATGAGAAACCTCTTATGAAATATGAAAGAGCATGTAATTCTATGAGGAATTCAACGTTTGTTTGATGAAAATTGGCTTTGAAATGGCTGAGATATCCAAAACAGAGCAATTCTAATAAAGTGTGGGACCCACCTTTTATTACGATCGCTGTGTTTTACTTTGTTTTTGGATGTTTCAGTCATTCCAAACCCGATTTTCATCAAATAAACTTTGAAGTCCTCTTAAAATGGTATGCTCTATACTATTTCATAAGCGTTTTCTTGGTATCTCCCAAAAAGTTAAAAGCCCAATTCTCATCTCCACCAATATTGTACCATCCCTTTAATGTTAACATGGCAGAGAAAGATGAATATTGTATTATCAGTGTGTATTCACCAACGAAAACGTCTAATAAAGACATATTTTACAAAGGTTTAATTTCCTGGGTTAACGTTTTAGATATTTCGAAAAATAAACTAATATTTGGTGGGGATTGGAATTGTGTTCAACATGGACAGTTATATACGCAAGGTATATCCCATCCGTATAAACCCCAAAAAATGGTTTCTAAAATTTAGTAAAATATTGGATTTGATAGATATTTGGCGATTGGTTCATCCAATCAAGGAACAATTTACATGGCGTCAGTTATCGCTCGGTCTGTTTTCAAGATTAGATTATTGGTTTATTTCGTCATCTTTACGATGTGTTGTTCAGAATACTGATATCAGACCATCTGTTCGTTGTGATCATAACGCCATTTCATTGAAAATTAAGATTTGTGATACTACACGGGGAAGAGATTATTGGAAATTGAATAACTCTTTATTGTTAGATAAACTGTATAGGGAATGTATTATAAATATAATTGGTAAGATGCGTTTTGAATATCAAAATTTTGATTCACAATTGAAATGGGAGATGTGTAAGATTAAGACAAGGGAATTTTCACAAAAATATGCAAAATATAAGCAAAAAATAAGGAATCTGTATTTGATTAAACTTCAACAAGATTTGAATATGATTGAAAAAAAGTTAATGAAGACCCTACAGAGATAAATATACAATAAGTAAGAAGAATTAAAATGAAATTAGAAAAAATATATAGAAATAAATATAAAGGTATTTTGTTCGATCCAGAGAGAAATGGATTGAAGAAGGAGAAAAATCAACGAAATATTTTTTTGAGGTTAGAAACGCAGAATGCAAAGAGAAAGGAGATTAATGCTGTTTTGAAGAAAGACAAAGTTATTGTTGATGAGAAATGTATTTTAGAAGAGATTTATTTATATTACAGCAAATTATACCACTCAGACAAGTTACATAATTCTTGTGAATATCTGCAAAATTTGAATTTTGTTACTTTGGAAGAGAATGACAGTTTAAGTTGTGAGGGAATCCTTACAGATAAAGAATGCTTTGAAGCCTTGATGTCGATGGAAAATAATAAATCCCCCGGCAGTGATGGCTTAAGTGCTGAATTTTATAAGATTTTTTTGGGATTATATTAAAGATTTATTGTTAGACAGTCTGAATACAGGGTATAGAAATAGTACATTATCTGATAGCCAAAGACACTCTATATTAACACTGCTGTTTAAGAAGGATGATAAACGAAAACTTGATAATTGGCGCCCAATATCTTTGTTGAATATTGATTATAAAATAGCTACAAGGGCGTTAGCGAAACGTTTACAAAATGTAATTCCGAAACTAATTTCTTTTGATCAAATGGGGTTTATTAAGAAAAGATCAGCAGTAGAAAATATAAGACTTGTACAGGATTTATTAGACTTTTGTTCACAGACAAACTTACCGAGTATTTTTATTTTTCTTGATTTTAAGAAAGCTTTTGATAATGTCGATCATGATTTTCTGTTTGAAGTTTTGAAACGGTATAATTTCGGAAAATCGTTTATTCAGTGGATCAGAACTATTTACAAAAATGCAGATTGTAAGGTTTTGAACAATGGTTGGTTGTCCAGAACGTTTCCAATTACTAAAGGGGTTCGGCAGGGCTGTCCTCTTTCTGCATTGCTGTTCCTTTTAGTTGTTGAAGTACTTGCAATGAAGGTACGAAATAATGATAACATCAAAGGTATATGTATTCCCCAATGTGAGCAGTCAAATTTATAAGAAATCAAAATATCTCAATTGGCGGACGATACAACGCTTTTTGTTGATTCTATCCAATCGGGAAATGAAGCGATGAAAGAAATTGAAGCGTTTGGTGCATATGCTGGTCCAAAATTGAATTTTATAAAAACACAAGCTATATTATGTTTAAACGGAAACTGTGATGACTGTATTGATGGTTTACAATGGTCTGAGGAACCGGTCAAGTATCTTGGAGTGTTTTTGAATATTCATGGTGAAAATTTTGAATATTTGAATTGGTCCAGGAAGACTGAAAAAATGAAACGCATAATCAATATGTGGAAAATGAGAAATTTAACATATTATGGTAAGATAACAATCATTAAGTCGTTATTAATTTCGCAAATAATTTATGTAGCAACAGTGTTTACGATTCCTCCAAGCTGTATAATTGATATTGATAAGATTTTGTTTGCATTTCTTTGGAATTCCAAAAGAGAAAAAGTGAAGAGAAGTGTACTAATTAATAATTCAAAAGCGGGGGGTCTTGGTATGGTAGACATTGAGTCAAAAATAAAAGCACTCAGATTGTCATGGCTGTCCAAACTTATTGATAATCATCCTCATCCCTGGAAAAATATTGCTAGCTTCTGGCTTCAAAAAGTTGCAACACCTCCCACATGTTTTGTGATAAATTGTTCCATAGAAGATATGTGTTGTTTATGTAATAAATATAAGATCCCATCATTTTATAGACACCTATTGATCTATTGGGCAGAAAAACGATATGTGGATCTGTTGCGAGTTAGAGCTATTGGCGTGGAATTTTTATGGCTTAACAGTAATATCAAATTTGGAAAAGAAATGCTTTATTTTCAAAATTGGAGTAATAATGGTATAAATGTAGTGTCTGATGTAATAGTAAATGGATCTTGGGTTGATCAAACCCAAGTTAATAATAGTCTGCAGACTGATAATTTACTGGTTTCTTTTCAGTATCAAAAATTGAAACACGGTTGCATAAGCTACGTAATCAAAAAATTGAAAATGAAATGAATAGTCAACAGATGTTTGAAGTGTCAAGAAGTAATGTTTCTGATATCCTCAGCAAAAAAGCTAAAATGTATTATACCTGTTTAAAAGAAAAGAAGGTTTCAGAACCAAATATGATCATCATTCAAGTCATTTGGCAACGTAAACTCAACCTACCTTATACATTTGATTGGGAGTCAGTATTTGCTTTTAAACTGTTGAAAGTGAAACTCAACAAGATAAAACAGTTTAATTTTAAAGCGATAAACAATATTGTACCTTTTAAAGATAATCTATTGAAATGGATAATTACCACAAATGCACAGTGCAAATTCTGTAATAAAAATGAATCATTAATGCATAATTTGTTATATTGTCCGAGAATAAGAAACATCTGGGCAAGGACCAGTGACCTTATTTTTGAATGTTCAAGAAAAAACATTATCATAGATGAGAAAATCATAGTAATCGGGTATGAAATTTGTGAGGAAGATTATTTCTTTATCAACACAATAATTAATTTCATGGAATATGCAATTTATAAGGTATATCTCATGGAAGAATACAGAAATCAGCGATTTACTGCATCTTTTATTGTAAAAGAATTCAAATATGAGTTTCTGTTATATTGTAATGATATCTCTAAAAAAAGAAGTATTCGAGAAATCGATGATAAAATCCGTTATATACAGAATTTTCATTTGATGTAAATTGAACTATGACTACAATTGTCTTATGCTTGTATTGACTTATGCATGATTTTGAATAATTGATTTGAATAAAGTCCCTCAAAATGAGGACAAAAAAAAAATAATGTTAACATGGCAAGAAACATACCACGTGCACTTTTCAAATGTTTTTCAAATGTTGGGTAAACACGTTGGTTTACGTAGATGCCAAACATTGAACATGGTGCAGAACATCTGTGGGTTTCTCAGATTTGTTTATATATATATTACATATATATATATATATTTTTTTTTTAAATCCTCACGTCTCTATGGAAACCTGTTCCAAAAGATATTTCCAAAAGATATTTGAAAATTTTAACCGACACTTAGGAATTTTGATTTATGATATTCTTTATCTGAGTTTCATTCAATATCAGGTCCATGTTGACAATAAAATTAATACGAACAAAAAAAAAGCAGCTGTATTCTTCTTTATTGTGCTGCTAAATCATTTTTTCCAAAATACAATACAATATAATGAATTTTGGTGTTTTTTTTTCAAATCATACCATGTTTATATAAGAGAAATGACATGAAATTCTGCATAACTCTCAGAAAAAGGAAAGACGTCAGAATTGCGCACGCACACTCACACAAACTGAATGATCGCGCCGAATATGTTGATGAGCGTTTCATTGTAGATGGAGACGCTGATAAACCTGGACTCGTTGAACGATGAGGGCGCTTTCCTCACCTTGATGCACAGATAGATGCCCCAGCCGAGCAGTAAAAATTCGCCTTGAGATGATACGAGAGAATTTTACAATGAAGAATAAACAAACAAACTAACATATAATCAAGCAAACAAACGAGCTTACAAATTGAAGTCGCTTATAGCACTCCAACAAATAGAGAAAGAAAAAAAAAAATCAGCTTGACAGAATGTTCGCAGTTTCATTCAGTTTCTGGAACACTAGTTTCTATGAACATGACAACGTCGTTATGTCGTGCTTATGTCCCATGCCAACGGAGGATCTGCACCCCTCTTTTTCTTTTCTATTCTGTTAGCTAAAAAATCAACTTGAACACGTAAAGGTATAACGCTCAAATCAAATGGCCCTGTCTTATAGGAGCATTACTGTGGTGTAAAAGATGTCCTATACACAATAAGTCAATGAAATGCAAAAATCATATTGATGCAATTTTATCCCTTTAATACACTATTGCTAATCAAAGACAAGAGCGGTAATGCGAATGCGTGCATAATGTTCATTACGTGTGGTTTACTTGTGCTAAAATGGGTCGGTACATAAACGCCGCAGGAGCAAATTGGTTCGTTTATTTGATTTATTTCCCCTTAAAAAGACCATTCGCCAATTCTCCTCAAATTTCGTAGGCTTGGAATCTGGGATGTTCATGGAATCATCTTTTTTTTTTTTTTTGGTCACAAAGTCATACATCGCTTCATCTGGTCTTGCCTTCAGGCTTGTCAACAGCAATTCAACATCCGTCAAAACAGACCACGACTGACTCACTGAAGATAATTCGAGCCTTCAGGCTTACAACACACCATCCGCTAAAAGAAACAACTGACTTTAAATAATTTGAATAGTCGACAAATGCTGAAATTTATGTAAATATTCCACACAAGACTAAAATGAAAGAGAATTTTTATAAATGCAGCGAATCACCTTTAAACAGTAAGAAAAGTAAAAGCATTCATTCATCGTACGGTAATTATTATCAATAACAT